>NW_028301541.1:15292500-15482500 GCF_042242905.1 Orbicella faveolata
CCTCTCTTGGGACGCACTCCTGAAAAAGACAGGGGTCGAGCTTGAGCTATTCACAGACTACGAAATGCATCTCTTCGTGGAAAGGGGAATGCGGGGCGGAATCTCCATGGTGAGCAACAGGTACGCTAAGGCAAACAACCCGCTAGTACCAGGCTACGACCCCAGCGAGCCAAAAAAATACATCATGTATCTCGACGCAAACAATCTTTACGGATGGGCGATGAGTTTGCCTCTCCCGATAAGAGGTTTTAAGTGGAAACGCGACATACCCACAGAGGAGGAGATTCTTGGCATAAAAGAAAACGCAAAGATGGGGTGCATTCTCGAGGTCGATCTCGAATACCCGCCAGAACTGCACGAGGAGCACAACAGCTATCCCCTGGCGCCGGAGAAAAAGGCCGTAAAAAAGGAATGGATGCCGGACTACCAAAAGGGGTTGATGAAAGACCTGGATCTGAAACCCCCGGACAGCAAGAAGCTGCTGCTAACGCTTCATGACAAAAAGAACTACGTCGTGCACTACAGAAACTTGCAGTTTTTTCTGAAGCAGGGCATGAAACTGAAGCGTGTGCACAGGGTGCTGGAGTTCGAACAAGAACGCTGGATGGAGCCGTACATCCGGATGAACACAAAGTTCAGGAAGAAAGCGAAGAGCGACTTCGAAAAGAACTTTTACAAGCTCATGAACAACTCCGTTTTCGGCAAAACCATGGAAAACCTGCGTAACCGCGTTGATATAAGAATAGTGCGCAGCAACGAGACGGACAAAATAAGGAAATTGATCGCCAGCCCTTTGTACTCAAGGCATGTTTTATTTTCAAACGACATGGCGGGGATTGACATGCGAAAAAGCAAGCTGCTTCTCAACAAGCCGGTGTACACGGGGATGACGATCCTCGACAACAGCAAGATCCTGATGTACGACTTCTTTTACAACGAGCTTAAAAAGAAGTACGGCTCGAAGTGCGAGCTCCTGTACACGGACACCGACAGCCTTCTGATTCTGATCGAAACAGAAGACGTCTACGAAGACATGAAAAACAACATGGACCTTAACGACACGAGCGACTACCCGAAGGAGCATCCTCTCCACTCAAACACGAACAAAAAGGTCTTGGGCAAGATGAAAGACGAATGTGCAGGAACCCCCATCGCAGAATATGTTGGTCTGAGACCGAAAATGTACTCCATCTTGAAGGCGGACGAAAAAAATATCAAAAAAGCGAAGGTCGTGAAAAACAACATTGTCAAGAAACAAATAACGCATGAAAATTACAAGGAAACGCTTTTCGGTGGGAAGCAGCAATGGCATGGAATGAACATTCTTCGAAGCGAGGGACACGAGATCTACGGTATGCATCTTAACAAAATTTCGCTTTCGCCATTTGATTCAAAGCGATGGATCGGTGACGATGGTATCCATACAAAAGCTTACGGGTACACCTGCATGGATATATTGTCAACATTAACAGATAACGAACTTAGAGGGTTGGAAGCCGAAGTTTCAAAGTTGCTCTGGGGGTAACTGTGTGTTCGGAGGAACAACCAGCAGCTCTTCACGCACAAAGCCACGCTTGGGCCCGTCGCGTAGATAGTAGAGAACGGGTTGATCCGGTTTGGAAAAAGACCTTTCAATGCCGAAAACTTTCAAAGACCAGATTGGATCCGTGGCCCTTTTCACGCCCCCTTCGAGCTCGCCGGGCCGGTAGAGATAACGAACTTGGACAAGACGGGGGAGTATTTTTTCGCGTTTTCCAACAGGCCTCGTGTAAGGTGTCGACGGCCTTGCATAAACAGATTTTTCTTTGATGGCGACAGCGGGTTTCTTGCCGATAAGGCTCGTTACCTCGTTGTTCAGAGCCGAAACAACTTCAGGAAGTCTTTTCACCCAGGCGGTGGACCGCTTGCCCTCAGGGAGAAGCATTTCCACGGCGTACTGGTGCCCGAACAAGCGCTCCGCCTGGGTGCGGTTGAAACCTTCAACAATGGCCTGATCGCGGTGAATGTCAACCCGCCCGCGACGGATGAAGGTTTTGTGCTTGCCCATCTCTTGTGTGACAGCGCCCATGAATTCGCGCCCGGGGTCAACCTGCAGCATTTCAGGCCATTCCAGAGGCGAGCGCTTGTAAATCTTCTGAAAAGCCTGGGCGACCTCATCAGAATTTTTCGAAGTCAGGGGTTCGGCCTCTTTGTAGCGGCTGGCCACGTCGACAACGGTGAGAGCAGATTTGAAAACTTTGCGGCCGCGAGGGAGCTTCTCGTGTGGCAGAAAAAGAAGGTCCGCCTGGTGGACCTTGTTGGACGTGGGAACGTCGAATTTCGGCCGAGGAATCCGCTTCGGCGCGGGGAGGAATATCTGCCAGAGCGCTTGCCTGATGAGCCACTTTTTTGCGTTTCTTCAGGTACCTTGGCGGCTTCGGATAATTTTTTGATCGCGGCGATTCCTTTCCAGTAGCCACCGGGGCTGTAGTAAATCTTTGAGAGTTTGGCGTCCATATAAGTAAGGCGTCAAAAAGTTTAAAGGAACCGGAAGGCTGCGTAGCCCAGAGCGAGAGCGCCGGCGCCCACGAACGCGAGTTCGCCCTTTTCTGCTGCTCGCTTGGCTGATAGAAATCTGAGAACTTGGGCTCCTTGGGGTGTACCATCTGTTCGTCAGGATGCGCCTGGTTGTAGAGTTTGAAGGCATAGTCGTTGTTGGTGAAGTTCTGCTTGGCCTGCTCCTTTGTTTGCGCGTTGGTCGCGATCCAGTCGAGAAGTTGTGTTCGGTCGCGCGTGTATTTGGCGTAAGCCGCTTGATAATCTTCGAGAGCTTTGTCGTGGCGCTTTTTTTCTTCAAGCGCGGCTTTGCCGCCCCCGCCGAGCGCCCTCACCAGATAATTGCCACCGATAAAAGCCGTGGCGTTCAAGACAGCCCCGCCAATCATGATCGCGATGCTCGCCATTGTATATCTTGTAATCTATTTTTAATTGTTCTCGTATGGCGGCGGAGGGGGTTCGTAGGGAGGAGGCACAGCGCATTTCTCCGGTAATGGGAATTCCTCAGTATCAAGATTCTCAAAATCGGAGTCTTGATTCTCAGAACCGGAGTCTTCGCGGGGGATGATCTGAACCCTCCAAACAAAATCTATGGCTTCAGTGGCAAAATAGAGCATACTGTATCCAAAAAACACCAGCGCAACCGTTGTGAAGGGAAAATGCGTGCTTTTCACCGCAAAGATTTGTTTTAACGTATTTGCGGTCGAAAATGGCGTGTCTCCATCTGGTACCTTTTGGTTCTTCAGTGGAGTCTTCGAACTCCCCACAGTACTGTTTAGTACACTTGTAGTACTTTAGGTCTATCGTGCGAAATGATAGCTGTTTTTATCGAAAATATTAAGCTTATAAGTTACCAGCTAATCATAAGAGCTTTACGACCGCTTTATTTTGACTAAAATCTCTACATAGATTTGGAACTTCACTTACTTGCATAGAGAAGAAAACATTTATTTATATTAAGCTGAATACGGCACTTGAAATAATTTAACCAGCATACATGTTCACTTGAAATGTGTTGCAAATCTTGCATTTTACTCACAATGTGTATGCCTTAAACCATGTTTTTGCAAATTATTTCACCAATAAATAAAACACCTGCTGAGCAACTTACTTGGAAAATGTAGCACAATTATAATATTCAAGTTTTCAGAGTAACATAGCTGTATTAGGTCTAAAGTAAAGTTTTCAGAGTTTACTTTAGACCTAGTACAGCTATGATTGATCCCTGCAACTGTGTTTCCCAGTCTCTCACTACCATCCTTGCTACGTATCGCACAAAATTGCGGGCATTACCAGAAGAGCTTGAGGCTATAATGCCTCCTTGGCGGCCATGTCTGTGACTTTCAAGGAGACAAATACCTGCATTCCTGACGCATAACACCATCGTCTTGTCTGGGGGCACAATCAGGACTGCAGCAAATATTGGATGCTGGCAATGGTAGCGTGCAAGATAAGATTCAAGGTCTTCAACAGTGAAAAAGCCCAAGACTGCAATTAGTTCAATTTTCTGAAATTCTTCATTGTTGTATTGAAGGACCTCTTCGACTTCCAGGTTTGGTTCTTGCACAGGCACATGAAACAAGCTGTAAATATGGTTTCCTTTGAGAACTAGCTGGCTGTAGAGACGAATTACCTGCGTAAGATCTTGAAGTCGTTGAGGAATGAAAATTTTACCTTCAAGAAAATGACATGCGGTTAGCATAGCAATAACTGTATAGGCATTACCTCCAATCAGACTCCCTGCTATGGTTGATTGGCAAATATTTGGAGGCAAGAGCCACTCAGTCACATCCACATGCTGGTTCGTGGTTACAGTTATTTGGTATGTTGGAGCTGGTGGAGTGTTACTCTGTGTGTGGTTTTCCCTGTGCCATGAACAGTTGCATCTAACCTTGAGTCAGATCCTTCATTTCCATTGTCCTGGCTAACAGCTGGTACTTCAGTGCTTGAATTAGGATTAAGAATTGCTTGCTTTGCAGTTTGACCAAGTTCTTGAACTTTCTCTTTCACGAAGTCCCTACATAAGGGGCATGAATTTAAGCCATTCAAGCAGGTATTGTGAAAGGAATGAAAGCTACCTTCTAAGAGACTGTCCGCGTAAGAACGGATGAGACAAATTTCGGACCTTCACCGATTGGTTTAACTTTTTCAGTGAAAGTCAAATATTATATCCAATGTATAAATATCGCATTTATTTGAATCAATTCGATTTTTTTCATTTTTTACGACACGGTTTCCAAAGTGACCTCGAAACTGGTTAATTTGCCTTGGCAGACTCTGAAATGTTTTGTTATAAACGTCGTACGCCGCCAAAACGAAGTTTTTTATTCTAACAAGCTGAATATTTTACATACAAAAGTTTCATCTTTCCTCGATATTTTAACGGTTTAACAATTTTGTTCTGTCAAAGTTGGCCGGAGTTATGAATTTTCTAAAATACCTCCTACCAAACTCTGGAATGTGTGAGGCGTAACATACCTAAAGTTAAAAGCTATTTTCTCAAATGTGGGACCTGGTCTAGAAACGAATCTATGATAACTCAAAAGTACTAACATCAATGTAAAAACTTATGGAATAAAATTTGTGGGCACTCTGCACTGCGCGTTGTACGGAGCTCCACTTTGCCAAATATTCGCCATTTTGACGGTAAACAAAGACAACGGCGGTCCTGCCTGTAACCAAAAAACATGAACTGTAAACGCTTGGAAATGAAATAATCATCACTACTGGTCAAATTGTGGATTTTAAATTAGATTAGCGCGGTTTAGCCGTTGTTTCGGAAACAATCTACCCTCATTTGGTATTGTAAACAATAGAAACGAATATTTTTTTTTCAATTCATATGCAAATTACATGTACTGTAGCCGGGTGAGTTTTTGTTGCAATGAGACGACCAAATGCTTAAACTGATTTCTTTTACATATTTTTAAAGGCAAAAACTTGTTTCGTACCCGGGGGAAAAAAACTGTCTCGGTCTCCTTGCAAGCTATTCCTCCCGGTTAGCGAGCTCTTTTCATTTCTCACGATGCAGTAGCGCAATGTTTGCTTTCAAGGCTTCACTTGTTTGTTTCATTTAATTGAATTAAGCCGCCAAGCCAGGTTGGCTCTTTTGTCCAAAACTACCTCATCTCGAGAAATTTCGTAGTACACAAAAAATTTCTGCTGCTGAAGTTAATTTAGTTCAAAAGGTTTTGCATGAGTTTATTTTCGCTGGGGTACAATCGGAAACAATTCTCATTCAAAATTCAACATGTCAATGTGGAAAAATGTTACTGCGCAAAAGAAATTCTCAAAAATATTTAGAAAATCAGAACAAGTTTCATGTCTGAGCAAATAATTTTTTCCTACCCGAGGAAAAAAATGCCTCAGCGTCTTTGCAAAAGCTACTCTTATGGTCCCGCGAAATCCGGCCTTAACTGATCTTGGAAAGGGTGTCTTAAACGTCTCTGAACCATCTCGACGGCGTAAAATAACAAACAGTCCCAAGAGCTTTATAATGTTGAGAAATTGTATTATTATTTGTTCAGAATACTTCGATTTACTGAATAATTCTTTTGATTATTTAACTAAAAGGCAGTTCATTCATCATTAGACCTGATTTTCAATTGACTCAGTTCAATTGGAGGGGGAAGGGGGGGTTGCAGGTGAGCATGTACGTTAATTTTTATTTTCTCCTGGTATGCACCAATACAAGCTTTGATTTGATGTTACAATTATAATGGATATATAACGAGGAGCTTGCACTCTGACTAGTATTCATTCCACTTCATTGAAAATTAACTTCGGCAATCACATTCTTGTAAAAAGCTCATTAGTTGCTCAATCAAGTCTCTCTTCTTGTCTCTTGATTTAAATGGAGTTTCAAAATGGCGCAAGATTTGTTTAAGCATTGGTACATTAAATTGGCTCAATTTATTTTCTTTCGCGCACTCGCACAGGTTGAAGGCATCGTAAGACAGAGCTAGAGGGTGTTGTGGCCTCAGTTCCTGAGTAACCTCTTCTATGAGGTACTGTCTATCAGCTTCTTCTTCCTCCCGCAACAAGTCTCTAGAATTAGGATCGACTTCTGTGGAATCTTGCTGCCTTCTTCTGGTCGCTGCAAGGCGGGAAAAGATACCCTACACTTGGCTTTTGGTCAGCCATTTTTTTCTATCAAAGAGCCGATTGTTTTGCTCGTCTGTTGCTTTCCGCATATCATTGGACACCTGCTGAGGGTCAGCTTTACGCCCAGTCTGCTCTCCAAGGTCAAATCTGGCCGTAAGGTAGTTTTTTTAACCTTCTCGGTGAACCTCGAAGGTCCTGCACGTGGCCTGGGTAAGGCCCAGCCCATACTGACAGCTTGGTCTGACGGCGGCGACGTGCTCACACTCTGCTGGTAACCAGGTGTACATGACACATCTTTAGTTATGTTGACTGACGTAGTGAACATGTCTGCCCAATCTCTACGAAGCTTGTCATAGAGAGTTTCAGACTGCCTCTCCTCTTTCACACAATGGTCTCCGATGTCCAAATGTGACTCGAGGTCTGAAAAGGTTTTGAAACTCTTAATACATCCGGGCTCCGAACACTCAAACATAACTTTTTCCGAATCGGACGAAACTGAGCTCTCGGCAGTAGTGTCTTTGCATTTATAAACGCGTGTATCTCTACAATCGAAAAACTCTTCACTTACAACGAGGCCAGTGTTCCCTTGGCTCAGTGATACAAGCTCGTCAAAAAGAACCTCCTTACCGAGGCCCTCTCCATACGACCTCCAGACACGAATATCCTTTTCCTCAAACTGGATGTTGGGTAGCTTGCTGAATCCTTCTACCTTGTTCACGTCTAAGGTCCTCTTGCTCTCGTCAACAACGCAGACACATACGGATGTACGTTTTACTGCTCTCTCTGAAAGCGCCCTTCTCATGTCTGCCGCTGTCAGGATATCATGGCCCTTCGTTGCAGTACCGTCGGATACATGTCTTCATCAGACATAAGGTTCGATCACATACGTCCTTGCCATACTGTGGCTCTGAGTAGTCGTAAGGACACACGGTTATACCCACTAGCTGACCGATATCTTTTGCTGCAGCAGTCAGAGAGTTGTTATGATAACTGCCTGCTTCATCCGAGCGCAAGTAAACCTGGGTGACGTGCGGCTTTTGGGTCTTGATCGTTTCTAGTGTGTTCTCTATGATCGAACAGACGGCGAACCAATCCTGCTGACATTTGTCGAACAGATGAGCGTAGCTATAGGACTGTGGTTCCAGGCTACCTGCTTTATCTGGATCGCTGGAGATGACTGTCGATATATGCCAACTCAATCCTCTCTTACCATACCAATCGGACTGCTTCTCGCGATATTTGAGCTGTAAGAATTTCATCGCCCAGTCCATTACAATTAGAGCGTAGTTTGGATTGTTAGTTATCATCTCCAGCTGATCTTGCTTGGCGGCTTCCTGGTTAATGGACCGCAGGATATGTGCCTTCCATTGCAAGATGTCTGTGCGTGCCTGCACAAAGTCACAGATTAGATCGTCTCATTGCTCTTTGCTGTAACGGTTCCAAGATGAGCCACTAATTTGGTTTTTCACTTCATCAAGAACATTTCGCAGATTCCGACAATCATCGCATGTTTCAGAGTGCTGGTGGGGGCAGCTTTCCTGGAAATCGGTATCATGCTCGTCGCTAAGGACGAATTTTCGGCAGTGGTCGGGGCATGCAGCCGTCTCGGACTTGCAGTGGACGCGATAACCAGTCTTCAAGTAACGTTTTGCGTCCTTCAGCTTTCCTTTGACTTCAGTGCACTATTGTCTTGCCAATCCTCCTTTCTCTAGATCATCAACTATCCTTTCAACCGTCTGCAAAGCAGCAGAACCATCAGCGGCAGTATTGTCAAGCCCTTGCAATTTAATAAGATACATTAATAAGTTTGGGGTCTCAAAATAAAAGCATTTCTCTCAAAGAGAGAGCGAACAGTGCGGAATGGGTTCACCAAAAGCATTTCTCTCAAAGAGACAGCGAACAGTGTGGAATGAATTCACCCGACGGCCATTTCCGGTGAGCAACGCGCGATAGTCCCTTGTTTTCCAGAGGACAAACATTAACTCGTTATGCTAGTACTGAACCACGATTAAGGCATTTAATGTACCCAATAAGACTGAAAAAGTGGGCAAACCATTGTCCCTCGTCTTCCGGCAACTTTCGGGAAATTTTCGATTAAGCAAATTTGCAGATTTATAGCAACCCAAAAATGCAATGAGCGAAACGATGAGTGTATGGTACAATGAGATCACTTTACTTGATTACTTTAGGATCAAGAGAAAAGTTGACCACCGATGCAGACGACTAGCGCATATAAACAGAACAATATGCCTACCCTTTATCCAGCTGCTTAGTTTGTCTGCGCCAAGTCCCTTTCACAGCAGATCTCAGATTAATTGGCAGATCTCGTTTCTTTTCCTTTACAAGCGGAGCCCTCGAAATAACTCAGAATGACTGTAAACGAGGAATGTAAATGAACACCTTAGAGTCTAGTTCTTATGCCGCCGATACCTTAATGCAAAACATACAGCGAACAGTGTCACTGATTCCAGTACAATGTACCATCACTGCCCCGTGTGCGAGCAAGAGACTTATAGGAATGAATTTACCAACCTTTAAGTTGCTTTCCACTGTTTCTTTATAACTGCCGACTGCTTGCAGCACAGTAGCGCCAGCAGCGGTTTTCTGAAGTGACGGCTTCTTCAGGCCTTTGGAACGACAAACGAGCGGAGATCCTGGAGATCGGCGGTGTTCCATTGAAGAGAACGTTTTTAACGGATTTGGCCATTCGAGATACTAGTGTTATTACGTCATTTAAAATCACATCTGCTGGTGTTATGCAATTTTTACTGGTTGATGAAAAATATAAACCGCAACAATCTGACAATGGAGCCATCATTTTCGGGCATGGCATCACGCGCGCGTTGATTTGCATTATTTTTGTAGCGCGTGGCGCTGGGAGTAAGTACGACCGCTTGCGGTTTATCCTCTCACGGCGGAAGACTTAAGACTTTAGAGCTCACTCACGCGTTTTTTGTCCCAGGACGGAAGCAGTTTAACTGATTGCTTTTTCGAAGAAGTCACAGTCAGGAAAAACAAACAAGTCACGTTTTTTCCAGCTAGGGACAGTGTTTTAAATCAGTTTTTAGCAAGCGAGACGCTGAACGAAAATCCCATGCAGTAAATGATCTAATGCTAATATTTCCCAGCCAGCGTAACTGCAGTCTGTCGAGCGGGTTTTCTGTCGAGCGGCTCCGTCGGGTACTCCTGTAGATTATTCGCTCTCGATTTCTACGCGAGATAGTTGATTCGGGCTGCGCCCTCGTCAATTATCACGCGATAGAAATCTCGAGCTCATAATCTAATTGCTTATTAGATGTTTTGGTGTGTAGTATCGCTGTATATGTTTACGAGTTGTGCCGTATTTTGACTCGCCTTATGGGCTCGTCAAATTAGAAACAACGAGTAAAAATATACAGCGAAACTATACACCAAAACATCTTATAAGAGATTTTTTATCCAACTGATGTAGTCAATAAATTTATCAGTGAAAGAGGGAGAGTGTGACAGTTTGGCGTGCGCTTGCCGACCTGTCCGGCAAACAGGTTTGCTAATTTACAAATAACTGTACAATATCGTTGTATGTTTGTATTGCTATTTGGACTGTATTCGCTGCAGTTGGATAGTAAGGATACTTATTCGATACTAATATGATATCGGTGACGCTGTTTGAAACTTTCTTCGTCACACACAGTTTTAGACTGCGTAAATGCTCTTTAGAGTCTCTGATCTCAATGGACCTTGCTCTTTGGTTTCTTTTCTTTTCTTCTGTTTTTTCTTACTAGCTCATTGTTTTCTCGTCTAATCCTGTGAGGCGAAATCCGTGAGTAAACTTCGCAATGTCAAGATTGTTCGCATCTGTGTGAACTTTTAACCTGGTTTTAGCGAAGAGAAAGGGAGTCGTAAAATCGATATAGGCCTTTATACAAATATCACGTAAAAACGCCTGAATATCTTTCCGGAAATTCTCAAAAAAATGTCTAAGGGTACCAAAAACTTTTCACAATATCTCGAAAAATCCTCGAAATATCTCGAAATATCTCGTATTTTTGTTTTAAAAATAAGCCGATTTTGAATGCCTTAGACCAAATTTTCCCCAGCAAGAGCTGAAAAGTATGTCAGAGATTGTCTACACTAGTATTATGGAAATAAAGCAACTTTCAAAACAACATGGGTGCAAAGTGTCACGTGGGAAACCTCTGAACTGGATTATTTCTAGCGTAGAATTATACAACTGAGTATTCTGTCAAGAAAATACCGAGGAAAAGCTGGAAAACAACCAAAAAAAACTATAAATTTTTGTAAATATCCCAAAATTTTCTAAATATTTTAAAATTTTCTAAATTTTTCTTAATATCTCGGAAACTTCTAAATATCTCAAAAAATATCCGAATATTTGTGTAGAGGCCTACGTCGATATTTTGCTATCGGTGTTACCTTTCAAGGTTGTAGCTATTCCTTTGGAGTTTTTCCTTTTGGACGACATAAGAACATCATCGATAAGCTATTGAGATGCAAAAAGTATTATCACTTGGGTATCGCAAAATAACAATCGTATCAGACGCATAGCTATTTTGGAGGAAAGAGGAAATTTGTTGTCGTAGACGAAGCAAGAGAAGCGTTTGATAAGCATTTGCCCAAAGATGAGCCTTGGCTGGTTTCTTCTGAAATGTATTACTCTTGTATTCGTTATTTCGCATTCATATGGCCAACAACCTTGCAACAACTGCTGTCAGAGGCCCAATCACAAAGAGATTGACAATTCTCGGCGCAGCGTGGAGAGTAAGTGGAAATCAGGTCAAGTTGCATTGTGTGACAAGGATCTTGCAGTTGGATGGTACCGTTTTACTAGCTTTGTCGGGGGGCAGATGCCGACCAACAAAGTGAACATAAACCGTTGTGGCACCCAATCTCCAGTTTGGCTAGATGGCACCACTGGCAACCATCCCGCCAGCTCTACTGACCCTGTGGTTAGCATCAAAGCCTGTGTTAACTTCCGTAATTGGAGAAATGGTTGTCGCTTTTCGTTCCACGTAAGCGTCAAGCGCTGTTCCGGAAATCCTGACTTTTTCGTTTATTATCTTCAACCGACTTACCAATGTGACTTCGCCTACTGCGCTGGTAAGGAAATGTAAATTGAATGGAACCTATTTGAAATTTTTACCATGTAACACCTTGCGTCATCCTTTACTCTTTTTCAAAGCAAAATAACTAATAAATCCCTGCCAGTTTCATGAGTATTTATATCCCACTTTGTTTTGAGCAAATCACGCTGAACGGCCTGGCACATTTCTCGAAGTTTGTTTGTCTGTCTTTTTCCACAATGCTGAAATCCGAGGATAGAACTGCGAGTCCCGTGAAAATAATTAGAGCATCAAGATTTTTATAACTCACCATTAAAAGGGTTGCTCGGGTCGTTGTTTGGCCGAAATATTAATTGCGACTAAGAGATAATCGAGACTCATCTGTAAATCACTTAAAGTGCCTATGAAGTAAAAAATAATTGCTGCTTATTTGAAAGGCTTTTCAAAGTAAAGAAGAATGGCGTTTCCCGTTTTGGAATATCTCTTTTCTTTCTAGAGATATTTACGTTTTTGTATTATGCAAATGAGCAAAGTGATGATGTCGTAAGAGGTTCCACTTGAACAGTAAAACACTGAATCAAGAATATCTCTAGAAATATTGGAGCAGTGTTCTTCAAACTTGGCACCACAAATGTACACCACAAAAGAAACAGAATGACTCCTTCTGTGTTGTTGCCATGGCAACACTTTTGGCTCCAGTCTCTTTCTGTGAAAAACCAAATATGCCAATTTGCAACCCTTCGAAAAGGGACAGGGGATCTTGCTCGGAACACACATGATTCCCATATTGTCTTAACTCTTCCCATTAGATTGTTGGGAGTGGATGATCCTTGTTTAAGATAAAATCTGGTAACGTTAGTTTTAATTAAAACAGGACCAGCAGCATAACTGTTGCCATGGCGATGGCACGACGGGTGTCATTTTGTTTCTTTTGTAATGTACATTTCTGGTGCCAAGTTTAAAGAACACTGCTTTAATATTTCTAGAGATATTCTTCATTGAGTTTTGAACTGTTTTAGTGGAACCACCTATGACGTCATCACTTTTAATACAAAAACGTGAATATCTCTAAAACGAAAAAAGATATTCCAAAAAGGAAAACGCTATTCTTCTTTATTGTGAAAAGCCTTTCAAATTAGCAGCAATTATTTTTCACTTCATAGGCACTTTAACCATTCCTTGGCTTATCGGAGGCAGTGTGTGCAACAAGCAAATCTATTTGTGAATGGAATTGATTTTTATACCGTCGCCTTCATTGGTTTATAAAACGTAAATGGTTACAAATCTGGGGACATTGCAGTGTATCATAGGCATCTTTATCTTTGGGTAAAACTTCAAAGTTACTTAAAATTCCGGTCCGGTTCTAATTTTTACTTGCCTTTTTGTTGTCTTATTGGATCCGCTTTACTGACAGACACCATAGAGAATTTTGTTGAAAAGCGTACTGGTAGCAATGTTTATTAGTGGCGTAGTAAGATATGAGGCCACTACAAATCTCATGATATAGTTCTTGGGTCTCAGATCCCTCAATTAAAATCAATCAGACCCTAACTTCCCTAACTCTAAATCCGTTTTCTAATGATGTAGAACGATAAAAGAGGTATGGTGCATTCATTAGGCTAACGACGGTGTTGAAACAGGGAAACAGATAATTGGATACTTTATTCTCTTTGGATACGTCTCAGGTTCTTGGTTAAAGATGAGATTGTAACCGTAATGGTAAAATTGCACGAGAAAAAACGCTAATGTATACATGCCAGTATTACGTCACATATGTTTGTTTATGTTACAGGAGATGGTATACCTTGTCCCTATGGACAGAGGGGTACATCGTTAGCAGCATGTAATGGTGAGTGAGCTGCTAATGTTTTATTTCGTTAAAATAAGTCTCGGTTAAATGACTCGCTTGTGTTTCTACGAAATAACGTTCTAACAGCAGTTTATTCCGAAAACAGGAACAGCAACATTATTGCAATATATAAATATATTCAATAAGTTAAAGAAAGCTTCTCAAGAGTTTATTGAAAGTTTCCTTCTAAAGTAATCACCTGTTTAATACAATAGACTTTCGAATTATTCTGTTTTTCAATTAGTTGCACCACAGAAAATATCCAGCATCTACCTAGGCCGTCCTGAGATAAAAGTCAAAGACTCTCAAGAGGAAGCAGTCTCTCTGCTCTGTGTAGTGCCTATCGATAAGACAATAAGGCCATGGAAGAATGTTACATATCAAATTGAGTGGTATGCAGACGGCAAGAAAACAGCATTTACAGAAGAACCGTTCTGTAAGCCAGCAACAGGGCGAAGGGAGAACAATAAACCATACCCAAATGAAAAAGAAATTCGTTCACTTCTTAAAGGAAGTGGTTTCCATTATGAGCCTGGACAATGGGTAAGAATTTTAGGTAATTCAAAAGAGCAATGGACAATTTTAAAATTGAAATTACTTATGGCCTCTAAGTAGAAGTGCGGCTGAAATTGAATTCACAGTTACAGGTTTTACTCTTTAGGGCCAATACATTAGCAAGCGTTGAGTCAGGTAACTCTGTCTATCCGAACCGTATTTTAACGGCTTACACTGAAGGAGAAGCAACTACTGATCCTCAGCTTTCACCCTGGCTCTTAGGAATCTCTCGAGTATTAAGACGAAATCCGATAGAAAATCGAGCATTTCAGTTCGTAGTGGACAAAAATCTGGAACCAGGAAAATTTTAAGTATTTTACAGTTCTTTTAACATTTTGCAATGAGATGTAAATAATCTTGGTACAAAGTTTTTGTCCAGTTGGTACTCAAACTTCTATTGAATTCCGTCCTAAAGCTTTGATCAGCATAATGAGATCACCACGTCGCATAAAGTTCATCACGTTGTCGTTTCTGAAACGCACTGTCTCAGAATTTCAATGTCTTCACAACATGAGATTACCCCGTCAAAATTAAAATTTGCGTGACTGGATATTGCTTAACAAAAAAATTTAAACAATGCACAAAAATATTTGAGTGTTTCGAAGACAGAAGAATGATGTGGTTTTGCGTGTGCGGCTCTCAAACTTGTTTAATAAAATGGTGCGTCAAATGACGATTTAAACGGAATTTGGTAATTTGCATATTTCTTTGAAATAAAAGGATATTTTGCCAAAAAAAACTATCCAGTAGATTTTCCCATGCCCTAGCCTATCTACCATAAGAATATGAGCGAAATGGAATTTTCGACCCTCGCCGCGAAATTAAGAACTTGTCTGATTTTTACAGGCAGGCACTCTTAATAGGTTTCAATAATTGATACAAAATACATGGTGTACAAGACTAACCAAGAAGCAGAAAAAGAAAAAGGAAAAAAAAATTAAACACACTAGCGCACTGTATTCGGGTAAAAGTGTTTCACTAGCTGACATTGTTCATCACATTCTTCTTGACTCCTTAAGACGAAATCCGATAGGAAATCGCGCAATTTCAGTTTTTTATGGACAAAAACCTTGTACCAGAATAACTTTAAGTATAGTACAATCCTTTTTCCATTTTTTAAAAGCTAAAGGTATAAACAGGAGTTGTCTGAAATAACATCAAAAACACTTTCTGATGGGAACTCGAGAAAGTAAATTTCAAAGTTCAGAGAAATTGTCAAAACATAGGTAAAATTTCATCATCAATTTCATTTCACCAGTACTTTCAAGTGTTTCATATATTAATTCAAAATTTGTTTTCGACATTTGGTGTTGTCAGGAATGATTTCTTTTGAGAAGATATTTAAAACAGTCGCATTGAAGTTTCCAATACAATGTAAATAATCTCGGTAAAAAGTTTTTGTCCACTTGTTACTCGAACTTTTGGTGGATTCCTTCTTAACACCTAAGCTAGTACATATCTGAACTGAAGGACTTTAATCTGCATTTGATAATGGCGACAAGATAACGCCGAAACGTCATGTTATAACATTTATTTCTCTCTTGAGGGACAAAAAAACTCGTCCTGAAAGCTCGGAGCCATGCTAGAATATTGATATATCGAACGTGGCTTATTACCTGCCCGTTTTGTTGAACACGTCCATTTACACGAACAGGAAGCATTGTTTGAATGAAGTATACAGAGCACGTTCTTAGTAAATGATTCTTCGTAATATATCCTTGAATCTCCAAAACCCTAAGAGATTTGAGACTTGTCATACTGTCAGATGGCGATCGACATAAACAATGGCTTACCTCTCCAGAAACACTTTCTTGCTGTTCATGCATGCTCACATGCCAGTTCAGAATCTTTACAACGAACTTAAGTACCAATAGGTACTTTCACACCGTATCAAATTGGGGAAAGAGCACAACGTTTGCGAAAAAACGGCACTTTCTTGAAGAAATATAATATGGCGGACGGAACCTCAAAGAGCGTGATAAATGTATGTATGTATAAATTTGCATGCACAAATGTGACACCAAAACGGAGAAACGGAGCCCATTTTATAACTCATGCGCCATACTTCGCATGAGCAATAAGCTGCCTCGAAAAGTCGTACACATTTCGTGAAGACATGTCTATTAGGTTTTCAAATGCCATGAACACTGACTTCGAACTTTAAATAAACAACTTCAGTATCCGTTACAGTCCACGATAAGCTTCCTCGACGCTCGGAAGTCCGCGATATTGCGCAACACTCGAAAGAGAGCACATGGACGAACATGGACATGACGTCATTCGCCCCTGAAGAATTTTTTCTTTTTTGGGGGGAGGGGGGGGGGGGCAAATTGGTGTCCCCAGATTCATAGATCTCGAATTTTTCTGCATTACGCGATTAGAACTTCGTTCTGTCGAACGCAAAAATTGCCATTCTTGAAAATTTGAAATCTCTTAAGGGATTACTTCCTTTTCTGTTTAGCTGATGTTTTTTCTTTCCCTTCTTCTGATGTATTTTTACTGCAAGATGATAAAGCAACTTAACAGCAGGCTTCCGGTTACACGTCAGCGTCGTACAATTAAAACACAATATACTTTGTCCCTTTAAATGGAACTCATAATGAAGAAATGGGAGCACTGTTCTAATGCCAAGGAGTATTCTTAAATAAACTAGACGCTTTGCTGCGTGTACCTCGGCAGTCGTTATACTGAGAAGCACTAGCTATATTTCAATTGACCTAAATGTTCTGCATTTGAAGTCGTACGAAATTCAATCGAATCGATGTGCTCAAGCTATTCTGCTTTTGATTGCATTTCTTGGAATCGAGTAATAGCTTATTACTCGTTTGCAGGTCTTTAAGGCAAGAAATGAGTCAAGGTCTTTATATCAGCCTATAAACGTTTCAGTCTATTTTCCTTAGCCTTTGTCTTTGTTATTTGCGTTTCTCAAACAAACGAGACGTTTTGAATTTCAGAGTTATGGTGGTGCGTGACATAGGCCTACGAACACGTTTGTCAAAAAACATATACTTATCTCGTGATTTTTAGCCCATTCAGAAGTTATAACATTAAGAAAAGTGCTTATGTAAATGCTTGTTTGTTCAGTACAGATAATCAGCCGCCTAGATAGCCAAAGTAAGTTCCAGATGTTTACACTATTTTCCGGCCGCAATGTTGGCGTACCACGGAGGTACACCAACATGGCGGCTCCATACTGGGCTCTGTAAATTTGTGCAAAATATTTCGACGAATATCTGAGCTTGGGAAAAAACACAGACTTTGAAATTAGAGAAGTGTCATCTATATTGACCTCCTATAACATCACAATTTCTTGATTTTATCCTCTAAATGGTTTTCAAATAGTTTTTTATTGTGTCAGGATTGCGTGACAGTGCAAGCCAAGAATTGTTTTGCTAAGGTCAACATATCTTAGTTTCTTTCAGCTTAAATGTACAATAATTCGCTACATGGGTTTCACTCTTGTAAAGACACATGACTCTGTTACAAGAAAATAACGAGAGAACATCGTTTAGTTCGAGATTTTATCTTTATTATACTTTACGAAGTTTCTCAGAGCGTTTTACTTGGGTGTACTCGAACAGATACATTCGTAAACAAATTCCCTAATCTTTCTGCTCTTGTTGCTCAGAAGTTCTTGAGTTCGTGCTGGGATTCTACTTGGTTCACGATCACGTCTAAAACTACGATGACGCTTCTGAAGATGCTTTTTATCAAGCTGAAGTGTTGATAGCCCCGGTTGATGGCTCCTTTGGTATAACATGATTTTTGATAAATTCACTCAAAATGTTCGCACGTAAATTGATCTCTCGTAAGGCTTGCAGACCGACCCGTTGCGAAAACGCTTAAAAAGTCCTTAAGTGTGGGTCTGCCGCGAACGGTGCGTTCGTTTGTATGTGATTTCATCGCCCTAGAAATCAAGGAATCCGTTCTCACTTTTCACGACGGCAAGTTCTGTAAATTCCATGTGCTGTACGCATGCAGTGGTGACGCATGCGCGTTAGAGACCAGACGGCGATTTGTAACTGAACGAGGAAAAGCAAAACAAAATCAGAGGCTCCTTCGAGCTACCTCGTGGTATGTGGTAATTATTCTATGAAGTGCTGTCCTTTGCCTCTTTTGGAACTAAGAAGTGTTCCATTTGTAAGGTGTTTAGTTGAAAAGTGCATCATGTTAATAAGCAGCCATTAGTGAGCATGTTTATAGAAATAAGGTCTTCATCGAATATAAATAACATTTTGACAGGAAACATAATCCTTTAGTGTCTTTTTCTCTGTCTGGATTATGAACATCAGCAGTGCAAATATTGTTTTGACAATTTGTGATAATTTCATTAGTTTCCTCATCAGCACTGGATGTGTTAGGGTTTTGAACAAACTCACCCTACTCTTCATGGGTTGCGAAGTTATGCCATCTACCCATGCATTTTGCTTTTTTATGCCTTCAGTTTTGAATAATTCACTAGTGTGTACAAGATATTTGGCTGCATCTAATACTTTCTTAGGTCTGACATTCTGAAACTAATAGTGATGCTTGTAACCAAGTCACCTTTTAAGTTTTATTGGAATGGTCCGTGATTCGCTTCTTGGCCTTGGGAGACAATGAACAGTTGAATTTACATCACTTGGCACATTGATAATGTTTCCATGAATAGACAATTGACCACCCCTAGGTAGCTCACGGATTTGCATAAAAGGTATACGAGGTGATATTAGTCACTCTTCTAGTAATGTGAAATTCAATACATTAGGCTTATAAGGCAAACCCATCTTACTGGCTTTAGAACAGCTGGGTAACCTGCCTTGTTTTAGACCTTTTTCATTGCAAGTTAGGCTTTTTTAGACTTTTTTTAGACTTTTTTTTTATTGCAAGTCATGCAGATCCATTCAGTGTCATTGACACTTTTAAAACCAGTAAGACAGGACTCAACAATGTCTAATGAACGTGCCCTATATTTGTTTGGATCACATTTCATTAAAGAGCACTTGAACCACAATTGGTCACAACAAGTGCATACATATTCTGGGCCACATGCAATGTTTTTGTAAAACAAATTTATCATAGAAATTGCATCGTACTTGTTTTCTTGTGGCTGCAAGTCACAACTGCTACATGTTAGTTGCGATACACTTGCCAGAGCCTCAGTCTCTTGTCTTTTTCTCACCGACTGTTTGACTTATGTGCTGCGGGTTCTCTGCTTTTCGTTTTCTGAAGGAGCACTGCTCAATTTCTCTGACATGTTCTGGGTTCAATTTTGTTCTTTTAGCAGCCTGGTGTTTCTTGTTCCTAGATGTTTTGCTATTAATGTTGCAGCCTTGTACTCGCTTTTGATTCGCATTTGTCCTAAAGTTATCATCAGCTCTTCTGTCTTTCATGTATTCTCTCATGTATTTTCTTCTGTAAGCTTTACGTTTTTCACTGTTATCAACTGGTTTGTTTTCATCTGCATTTTTTGTTTGTTTGCTGTTGTCTTATCTCCATTGTTCTGTTTTCTACTACGGAAACATAATGAAATTCATCTATGTGCCCAATGTAAATGTTTAGGGCATTTGTAACATTCACTGGTTCAAAAACAGTAACTGGAGAAAAAGTGGGATTTGATTCAGCAATATGAATTGATAAATTAAGACAATTGGCAACAGCTTGAATTATGATTGCATCAGCCCATGTTCCTTGACATGACATTCTTTCCAAATAACCTTGCCACTGAGAATGCTCAGTTTTACTCTCTATAAATTATTCAGGATGATTCACGAAATACTGAATGCCAACACTGTGCACATAGAAATGACTATTAGGATTTCCATTGAGTTGATGTGATACCCCTCTAAAAAAGCAATCACCACCTCTTCCAACATCAAGTGCAGTTCTGCGTAACTGAGACAATCTGAGTTCTAATAAACAAACAGAATTTGTGGGTGGTATAAAAGGTACTGATTTGCAATACTCATTTCCAGGACCAGGATTTGACTCCACATCTCTACTCAATGATACGATTCTGCTCAAAAACTGATACCTTTTCATTTGGAGCTGCCTTAATTTTCTGAAAATATTGCCTTCAGCTATCATACAAGACAAAGGCAAGTTTTTATGCTCTGGAGTCCTTGTTAGAAAAATACACAAGCTTAAACTTCGTCTAATGAAATACTTTTTGCCATCAGAGAGTCTGGTAGCCATTTTGTAAGAAATTCGGGAGGGTTCTCTTTCACGTGTCATTCTAAACTGAGGATGGGAGACAATGGTACTGTAGCTCTAGAATTCCTTACATTCACATTTTTATCTACATTTCTGTACTGGCAATTACTTGACGACTAAACTGGTATTTTATTTTCATTTTCAAACTGCTCGGGTATTGTAGGATTGCCTTTGATAATTATTTGCTCCTGACCTTAGTGTACATGTATTTTAGGTGACATTAGGTAACGGATCATCCGTTTGGCATTTGTTTGTTGTTTGATATTTTGTGCTTGTTATGGTATTTGTTATTTGGCGTATAATTTATTGTATTTAGCATTTGTTTGGCAGCTGTGTTCAATCTCTATAGCTTATCACAGTTGTGGCATTTAAGTCCCAGCGAGAGGGGAACTTGACGAAAGCTTCATCGATGTGCTTTTTCATGTGACATTTTCCGAACAGCTCCCTAGCGAATTGCGAAATATGTATTAAAAGCGCATTCAATTTTAAATCACACGTCCTGCGAGTATTTTTAGAAAATTCAAAATGCAATACAGTAGAAGGAGGGCAGATTACCTTTTTCCCCAGACCATAAAACATTCAATCCGAATAGTTCGTTTTGTGCATCCTGTTCCTCGTCGTCCAAATGTATCTTGCAGACATTGTAACTTTTAAGACTTTAAAACCCATTTCTTTCCACTCGAGCTTTCTTGAGCACATTTCCTGTTCGTTTGTGAGGTCTTCAAAAGTGTGTTTTGATCAAAGATGGAGCGAAAGGAAGGAAAACTCGCCTTGGCAATTTTTTCGTCGGGCTCGACACAACAGACGCCATTTTGTGAACGTGTACTGTCACCTTTGTCCCACCCCCTCCCTCCACATATATGAACATAAAAAAATGATACGACTTTGTGGACAAAATCAAACCTAGTATGGGGGACAGGGGGAAACGTGTTTAATTCATGTATAGTACGGACTTAATGCATAAATTAATTGTCTAACGGGAATGGAGTGACCAATCCAACCATCACTATACCTCATGGTATGAAGTACATACCATGAGGTAAAAAGGAGCCGAAATTTAAACCCAGGCCTTACTGCCTGGGCAATAAAAAATACTAACCTTGGTGAGCTTCGTGAATCTAACCCAAGGTTCTAGATGTCTTATTTGTACCATCACATGATTTTTTTGCCAACGTGCTGCTTAGGTTGTCAGATGACTAATTTCTTAGCAAGTGCGTTTACTTCTGTTTATAGACCAACCCACGATCACTGTACAACCACAAGCTCACGAAAAAACTGAGGGAGACACCGTTACTTTATCTTGTAAGGCTGATGGTAATCCAGTACCGACAATATCATGGACTGTAAATGGCTCCCCAATAGATGTAAGAGGCAATTCCAGGATCAGTTTTTTAGAAAACAAACAGCAGTTGACAATAAGGAATGTGGAAAGGACAGACAGCGGAGTCTACAGATGTGTGGCGAGCAACAAATTTGGAAATGCTACATCCGATGCTGCGTCACTGGATATTCAATGTAATGACATATCTGATGTTGATTCAGTTACCAAATGTGGCGAAAGCTCTAACTCTCCTTACAGTACAAAGTATTTTATGGTGCATTTTACTCACCGTATTTGTTTAGTTGGCTGTGAGCATGTAGTTCAATTAATATCGCTGGCATCGAATTGCTATGTCATATCATTACGGACAATTGGATTACTACGCTAAGAAGTGGCGTCACTTCAACATATAAGATAGCGTGATGATAGCATTACTACTAACTATAGAGGCCGTGAGAAAGTAAAAGCTAATTTTCCCATCTAATTTTTTGACTCCAGTGGACAGCACAAACCAATAATGATTAATCATTACATGTATATTCTTACGTTTTTATCCACTAGTTGAAAAAAAATCTAAGCTTTTACGTTCGGATTACAAAAAGAAATGTTCGAGAGTCGTTTTAAATCGAATGATGGCTTCAAGCATTAGAACTAGTTAGCGACCAGTCCTGAACTCAATAACGGTGGACCAAATAAGACATTGCTAACCTGGCACCTTTCTTTTAAACAGAAAAAAACAACAACAACAACAACAACAGGAAACATTAACAGCAACTATCTTCCATCAATATGTTTTTTTTTTTTTTTAACCTTTTCTTTTTCTTTTTATCTTATTTTATTTTATTTCTTTTTGTTTTTGTTTTTGTTTTTGTTTTTGTTTTTGTTTTTGTTTTTGTTTTTGTTTTTTTTTGTTCTGTTAGTTGCACCTGAGATCTCCAAACATCCAAAGGATACTCAGGCAGTGGAAGGACAAGATGTTGTTTTGCATTGTTTGGTAGAGGGAAACCCAAAGCCGAGTGTTAGATGGACAAAAAATGAAGAAGAATTGAATTTAGCAGCAAATCCACGACTAAGCTCAGCTATAATAAACGACACACATAATTTTACAATAACTGATGTTCATCTACCAGACGCTGGTCAATATAGATGTCTAGCTAATAACAGTGTCGGTCAAACTACTTCATCCGCCGCGACGCTTACAGTGGCAGACTATTGTAAGTATTCAACCCAATTCACCAATCAATCAAAAACCGCGGCAATGGATTTTCGTCTTTTTCGACTTCAGTAGGAAAGAAAATTTGTTAATTTCCTAATACAAGCAAGTTGCACTTTGGTGCAGAAGTCCGGGTTTTGCTTGGCTGAAATTACCAGCTTATGCTTTCGGAGTTAAGGGTACAGCACGTTACAGAACTTTACGACTCGAGATGTACCTTAACGAATTCTAATTCACAAGCCGGATTTTTGGTGCATAGAACCGAGTCTTAAGCAAAAACACGGCGACCCAGATTTTTAATACAAAAATCAGGACCGTGCCTTAATTTATCTAAGCTCACAACCCATATTAGCAGTTTAACATATGAGCTGTGTCCTACAGAAACTCGTAACTTGGGTGTTTCAGTGTAAGCTGAAAACTGAGTTGCTCCTCATTTGAATTCGCGACATGCATTTCCACTGTTCAAGAGGTACTTTGTCGAAATGCACAAGACGGATTTTTCAACGTGGAAGACCAAAGTTTCAGCTATAAGAACTTGCCAACCAGAATTTTTACTAAAAATTCACATTTGCAAGTATTTCACTGAAATTCACAACTCGTATTTTTTTCTCGTTTGTGTAAAAAATCGGAGTTGCGTTATTCGAAGCAAAGCACAATACAATTTTGTTGCAAAATTATAGTTGCGTTGCTTTGTATTTGTTCCAAAGATGCACTACTTGGATTTTGGAATGAACTTCAAATCCTTGAGCCGCTTTATCGAAATTTACAAGTCGGATTTTCAGGGTAGAAATCCGAGTTGTGAGTTTATTGCAGCAATGTGAAACCCATGTCATTTTTTACTTGAAACATTAGATTTGTGCTTTATTGAAATTCTCAAATATAATTGTAATTTAAAATTGCTAGTTTAAGGTTTTGTGAGTTGTTTCTCCAACCAGGCCCACGATTCGGCTGGAATGCTTCTTTTTTGATAAGATGGTAAGGAAAGGTATCTGGTAGTTTTTAATTGTTATTATTATACAAGACATACATTTGCATGGTAGATCTGTATTTATGATATACAATAATTTATCAAATTATAAATATATAAAAATAAATAACTAAATTTATAAATTTTATATTAATAATTTATAAGTAACTTGAAATTTGCAACGTATTGGACTAATTTATTTAATTCCATAATCTCTGTATCTTAGGCTGCTGATACATATTTTATTTATCATCATCATCATCATCATCATTATTATTGTTTTGTTTTTTCCTTTTTTTGAGAGAAGCCAGATTATACCAGAAAAAGAGACATGGATGACCGCTTATAATCATCTGCATTATCTTTAAGGATTCGTCAAGGGTAAGGATGTCGTTTAGTCAACGTTTTACAGCTCTGCCAATGCTCGTGTAACCAAAATCCTCCTAAGGTACTCATAACGCGCGGAGAATTTTTGACGAATTAACTTTGAGGTGTTCGAAAATATGGCAAAACAGTGTCTTGAGTGTTAAAGATATCTTGTCAATCGAAACTTAAACTCGGAGAGAACTCTGAGAATCTGTAATCAAAGTACGGACGTAGCCGTCTGTTCACATTTCCCTTGTACAGTCTGTTCACATTTCCCTTATACAGAAGGATCTGTATTCAGACTTGAAGTTTTGTAATTTTCAGCCTAGCGATTTTAAAACACGTTTGCATGAGAAAATCACCCTTCTCCAGTCCTCTTAAGCTGTAAAATACCTTCACTCTCAGTGCTTGCTTTAACAGAGAATCATCATTCCATAACTACGCTGAGCAGCTACTTCTAACGGCCATTCTGCGCTGTAGCCATAATTTGTAATCGATCCTTGGGCATCACCAACAGCGAAAACACGCTGATAAACGGTTTTCCTTTTTTCCTTAGCATTAAAAAAACGCGTAAGCAACAACAAGAACAACAATCTTTATTCACACTATTCAGGTACAAAAGAAAGGTATGACAAGAAAAAAAGAAACTATAGAAAACGTGACGATAGAGATTATATAATTATATGTTCGATTTGAGTCAGTGTGCAACAGTCAAAGTAGCAAAGCTTTCGAGTTGGCTGCTGCTTATATACAAATAAAGAAAGGAAGGAACCAAGGAAACAAATAATAATTAAGACTAAACTAATTCACAAAGCAAGAAATGAAAACGGGAAGAAAATATCACATTAAAGATTACTTTCAGGAAAGTAACAAAACGATATTAGATAACAAAGTGACCACGCTACCTCAATATTTGTGTGATTACAGGCAGAAGCTGAACGGACGCGCAAAGGAAGTACCTGCCTCCCTCCTGAAAGTGGTCGTAAATGGGCTCAGTCTATAACATATTCATTTCGAGTTTAGGCTGCACGGATGAAGGGTGTAGGTCCAGCAAGCAATCTTGAAATTGCAACAACTGAAGGTTAGGATATAGCTCCTTGTCAGTTGTACTTAATAATGTACACTATTATTTTGAAATTTAGTGAAACATCTAAATAACAGTAAGCTGAAGGTGTACTGTTCAAACGAAGTGAGATTAGGCCCTAGTATGGCATCAATGCCTAGTTAACTAATTAACGTCAGGTTTTCATGCGTCTGTCCTGTTATTGATCATGAATTTCGTCATAACATTGTCAACGTAGCTGTGGATCCGCAGAAATTGTCAATAACAGGACAGACGCATGAAAAACTGACGTCAATTTGTTTTGTACAGTAACAAATTGTCAAATTGTCCGCTCTCGCTCGTTAATACATCGCATAAATTATAAATTCATATATCTGCCCGCTTATTGACGATGAAAATAAGCTAATGAGTACGCGAGAATTTCTACAGTTACATACTGGTGATCATTATTTTGTAAACCAAATGGTGGCGATCAGCGAGCTCGCTTATTAGTTACGAGCCCCTAGAATTAAAATTAATGGAGCAAGTTGTACTGCTTCTAGTCACCTGCTAGGACAAAAAAATGACCAAAACGTTTTCAATATTGATTGGGCGTTTGTTTGATACCGTTATTGTAGGAAGCATTGGCAACATAATCCCTTGAAGTATGACAATTATAAAATGCTGGGTACTATTGTAGGCTACCTCATGTGAAAACACCTTAATACACTCTTTTACAGCTTTTATCGAATGATCGTCACACCCTTAACAGATGGGCAGAACCCAGGAAAATCATCAGACGAGTAATACGTTAAAGTCATGCGAAATTACGATAACCAAGTAAAAGGAGAACCTTATATTACGGCTGAGTTCGCCAACGATCAGTCAAGGGCATCATTTCCTGTTGGTGACGGGAAGTATTATTCTAGAGATGGTGTTACTGGAGCTAAGAGAAAGCGCAGAGAAACATGAGAGTCAGTTCACAACTAATGGTGTTCAATTCACACATTGACGCAAGCAGCGCTGTCTGGACTCTTATCGACAACGACAAATTAGGCAATCAGATTGCGAGATTAGCAGCAATTGTGGTAGGAATTAGTTTTTTTTTCTGAAAAGTAGTCCACATTTTCACAAGATCAAGCGCAAAGTTTCGCTTTGTTCGACTGAAGGACAGTTTCTTCAAGCCTTATAATCAATTATGTAATAAAATTTGAGGCTGTTTTAGACAGATTATGCTTTTCTTACGATAGCGATATCAGAAAAATAATCACTTATCTCACAAAGCGTAGGCATTTTTCGCATAGTACAAAGAAATACGTCCACAATAGCTAGGGTGGTAACATTGCAGCTGAACATGGACTGGTAAAGGGTTCTTGGATCACAGAGGACACTCCTGCCAAAAATATTATTGATTACTCCCCCAACCAGATCTTGATGTTGATGTTTGTCTGCCTGCTGGGAAAATTTGCATGTATTCAAGAACTTTTTTTTTTGTACGAGCTTACAGACCTTTCTCGTTGCATTTCACCTAAGGCTATAGGTAAGGTTTCTTATGATATGTACAGCACTTCGTTTCCAACGTGGAACCGCTTGTCTCTACATCAAAATAAGTACCATCTTTTTAACAAGATGTTGGATTTTTGGTTCGCAAAATATCGCAAAATATCACAGAGATGCAATGAAGAGGAAGAAATGACTAATATTATATTTTCAACTTCAAAGAAAAATTAGTTATGTTTAAAGCCAGTCATTGATATGATGCTAAATACCCTACATTCAGCATAATTTACAGGAAAATATCAGTTATTATTTGGGTCACGATGACTTCCCAAGTTCCCGAGAAACATCCGATATCCTATGCCCAAATTTTGGGAGTCAAATCCTGTCAAGATATTTTGAAATTACGGTATCCCGCACCATAGTTTGGTCAAATTCCAGATCCCGATAATACCTTCCAGACCCAGCTAAGTGTAACAAAGTCAATTATCACTACTGACCAGGTGAAGGTAAGGTAAACTCTGCATACGAGCCACGTTGCCCATCAGGCCGGAGCTTATCCGGGTTCCTTTAGCATGAAGCGACTAGGAGTACTTCTACTCCCCCCTGGATGGGATGCTAGTCCATAGCGTGGTTACCCTCAGCATTAAGTTAGCCAGTACCCATTTATACACCTGGGTGGAGAGAGGCACAGTGAGAGTAAAGTGTCTTGCCCAAGAACAAAACACAATGTCCCTGGCCAGGGATCGAACCTGGGCTGCTTGATCTGAAGATCATCTAGTATACCTGGAACAATGCTTCCATGTTATGAATCATTGAATATTTAAATGAAAGTGATCAATGCTGAGCCTTATGTGTTTTAAACACCAGAGACATGACCCAAATACCTACTTTGGTACACATAACGAAAATAGCTATATTTGTTCTGAGCATTAATTATTTCCAGGAGCCATAATCGGGGACGGAGACCGTAAGCGCGCCATTTCAAGTATTGGGGTTGTCCCCATGATATGGGACAATAATTCTATTTTTAGAACAAATTGCGCCATCACCTGCGGCACACGCGCGTACATGCTGCGAGGATTTTTGCGGATGTCGCGCGGGGGAAATGGCTTCCGAAATTCCCGAAATGTCTCATGTTTTTGGCCCACAACGCAACGCGTTTACGTCTATTGGAATTTTTCTTAAGTATTTTCGTCGTAAGCTGCTCCAGTTTGAGTGAAGTAAGACAGTGTCGAATTTAGGTATGTTCCGCTGTAAGCTTATATATATCGCTGACCAAGTTGTGTTCCGACGGATGCTTCTTTTACATGAGCTGTACATTACTCCACTTTAAATTTCACATATGTTGAAGATTAACAGCTTTTCCATTACTCAGCAAAAAAACTAGCTGGATATATTTAGATATAGCAGAGCTTCAGGACTTCATAGTTTCCTAGCTGCTCTTGCCACACGCTTGCGAGGAATTTGTCAGTCTATCGCGACCGAAAAGTAAAACAAAATAATTGCTAGTTTGAGTTTCGCTTGAATTGTAAGCAACGTTCAGTTTGATGTTTCATCAAAGCTTAATAACTTTACGTCCGTAGATACTGCTCAGTTTTGTTCGTTTAAAAATCCAGTAAATTCTCTGTTGTCGATGAATGAGAGCGTTCGCCGATGCGTGTTTTGTACGGTCAGTAAACATGACAAATTGTACTTCCGCCGCACTTTCGTGTGAAAGCGTACATCGAACTCAAACAATAGCTCTATAGTTTTCAAATATGTTTAAGATTGATAAATGTTTGAGAACATGGTAAAAGCTAAGCTGAAAATATGTGAATAAAGCGGAAATAATCAGCAAAGTTACGATGACGCTTTCTGTAATCAACTTGGAATAACGATTTCGATTTTGTTGATCGAGTTATCATAACTCCTTATCTATTTTCATTTTCGCAGTGTAAAACTTCACTATGCTTATGTTGAAGAAAGACACATGATGTTAGTAGCCTTTTTTGCGTTCGTGAAATTTGTTGCAGCATCTCAGCACAAAAGATAACGAAAGAAATCTTTGTCAAGATTTGTTGACATTGAAAACACCGACTCGGACTTGAAAGTGCACGAGCTGCACTATGCAAATGAGCTAACTGTGCGCGTCAGACTTTCCTTTCAAAAACGTTTGCAAACTCACCAAACAAGCAGAAACAATAAGAAACCATCAAAACAGGTTTTGGTTATGATTAACCATTGTCTGAGAAACTCACAAATTAACTCGACACCAGAGTAGAGAGTTTTCTTGCTAT
This sequence comes from Orbicella faveolata, assembly GCF_042242905.1. Taxonomy (NCBI): domain Eukaryota; kingdom Metazoa; phylum Cnidaria; class Anthozoa; order Scleractinia; family Merulinidae; genus Orbicella; species Orbicella faveolata. The sequence goes on from NW_028301541.1 coordinate 15,321,484, forward strand.
ATATATTCTTAAGCATACGCGTAAGCTTACAACTAGCGTGAGCAGATCTTATTATTCATTCCCAGCGCGAGATTGAAGTCTTGTTTTCGACCCTGAAAAACCCACCTTTTCCGTTAGCTCAGAGCATAAAACTACATATAAGCGCCCTGGTTCGTATTCCCTGCCTTATTCCCTGCCATCGCTGTGAAAAATACGCAAGCGAATCTCTCAACTGTCACCATTTGATCACGTAACGTGACAACATCCACGCGAGAGCCCCTGACATGTCGTGAATCCGCGCGGATATATGACGTCAGGATGGCGCAATTTGTTCTAAAAATAGAAAAATTGTCCCATATCATAGGTGCGCGCGAATCCCGAGACTTACGATCTCCGTCCCCGATTATGGCTCCTGTTATTTCTTATAATGTATGAATGAAAAAAAGTTTAAAAAAAATGCAAAATTGCTATTAGAGGAATCCAGAGGAATGAGAGTGGTTCAAACCAAAGATCCTCAGACAGTGGAAAGGGAAGGAATATTTTCTGGAAAATACAATTTGAATTACAGGTATATTAGGCAACAGCCTATGAATATGAAACAGCTCTTACAAAATCATTTGCTTTCAGCATTTTCCATTTGATCAAGAGTTGTAACATACAGATACTTGACAAAGAAATTAAAAGTCCTTAAATGAGGCAGAGGAATATTTTCAGTTGGATCGATGTGGAAGCTTATTTAAGGGAGAAGTTCTTGAAACAGCCTGTGGGAAATTCAAGTACTTATGACCTCAATTCAGAATATGAATCGTCAGGAGAATTCAATGTCATGATTGTTCAAACACTTGAAACCTGAACCAAAAGGGCAATGTAAAAATCTTTCCTTCAAGTAATCTTAGAAAGCAAAAATCCACAGCACTCCCTGAAACATAAATATTAGTATCCATACAAAATTAATGACTAATATAACTTTCAATTAAACAGACCAAAGGATACATCAGAGGCTTCAGCCATGAAACTTTTGTTGTTATTACTATAAACATCAAGATCCAGTAGTTTAGATGATGGCAAAACGATTTTTTTTGGCAACAAAGAATCAAACTACCATAAGGCAACTTCTCCACAGGTCAGCTGCCAATCTTCCAGCCGTGTGATTATGCTAGAACTATCGATCTTGAATTATGTATTTGGATGGAGAATGCTCCAATAAATATTGATTAATATGCACTGAAAGATAATTGTGAAAGACAATAGAGTGTTTACATTAGTAATAGATGTACAACAGTAGCAATGAAATAATCAAAGAATGAGTGGGTTCGAATCCCGTTCAGAGCCTGAAATTTTTTCAGGTCATTTTTCCAGTAGTGTTATGGCTGCATTCGCATCACTCATTCTTTCATTGTTTACAATAGTGTTTACAGCGTGTTTGTATAAATTAATTGGCCACAAATAGCCTTGCATTTGCACAATAACAGCAACTATTATTGTACTACAGAGCCAGCAAGAAATATTTATGGGAAATAAATTGTTATTTTCATGAAACGTACCAGCCTCTTCAAAGAAAACCGACACACGCACTGGTGGACACTCACGAAAAATATGTTTCAAGAAACTAACCTCTGACATATCTCGCGTTAAAAATAACTTTAATGAATTCGTTTTAGACTTAAGCATAATTTAACATAAACGTAAATGAATATATGAAATATTACGAAGATTATAAGTTTAACTTACAGTCGTAAGTTAAACTGGATAGCTTATAAAAGATCACCAATTTGTTTTTACCACTTGGCGATTTCGAATTTTATGAGATGTATTGAACTGAGAAAGACATTGGCGAACTAAACCAATCCGTTTGGCGACTGGAATTTCGCCAAAAAACTCCACCGGAACGAAGGTGAAACGGCACAACTCCACTGCGAGTCAATGAGAAGCTTGCCGTCTCACAACAAAGAAAACCTCATCGCGACGACGAGTTATGTATTGCTAATCAACTTACGGCTTTGGAAAAAGATCTCCTGTACTTTACAGCACAACACATGACCTAAAGCGCCTTATTTTACCGACAACCTTTCGAGAAATAGTCGACTCTCCAAGATGAACGCCATGAACGCCACTGACAACTAACAGGTCACCTGACAAACGACAGTTGACAATATAGTTCATTCGCAATGCACTATGGGAGGGCCTTCCAGCCCCCGCTGTCGAAAAATGTTCGGAAATCTTTGGAAAATGTGTGGAAACGTTCGTCTGGACTTCGGACAAATTTTGGACTATCTTCGGAAATCTTCGAAAAGTGGTCGGAAATCTTCGGAAAATCGCCACAAAAGTCGTTATGTATTGTGAATATTTTATATTATAAAGAGAAAATTGCATGGTGGCTAGGAGATGCGAACTTTATCTTCTCGTGTCAACACTCGAAGATAAATTTCGTATCTCCGCGCGACCATGTAATATCCTCCATATGTGTCGATTCTTTGACTTATAATATTTCAATGCAGAGGGCATATCAAACTTCCAAGTAAAGTCTGTATATTAATCTTCATTTTGACGAAAAATCGAGAAATTTCTTTCATTGACATTTCTGCTCATCAAACGTCTGGTTTAGAACGATGCTGTCGCAAACGAGGAAGCTGACAACCTCGTTCCCAGGGCCTTGTTCATTGCTTGAGGGCGCGGCGCCGAGCAAGGGAAAAGGCCCTGGGAACGAGGTTGGGAAGTTTAATAAATTGTCCTCAAGGAGTCAGGAACTTGTTCGAAAGGCCCACAGACAAACACAAGTGAATGGTGAGCAAACAAATAAGGGGTGCTCGAAAAAAGGTACCTGCGATCCAGTATGCGTTCCCTGTTTCCTCTTCCATTTGCCCCTTCGACTTAATCACTTTTTTTTTTTATTTTGCAGTCCGTATTACATTTTGACAACGTTAGGTGGCTCATTTTGTGTTCCGTTTTGTTTCATTTCCTCAGAAACGGTTCAGGGGGGAACTATTTACATAGTGATTTGTAATATCCAATCAGAGTAAAGTTCGTAATTGTTAATGTAAATACGGTGGAAATTCGGTCATCGCCACAAAATGTGGCGTTCCGAACATTTCAATTGCTGCTGTATTCGAAAATGGGGAATTACGACTGAAACTCTCGTTTCTCGTTATTAAAATACACAAGAAAACTACACAATGGACTTCTATTCGGATAGTAATAGTGAAAAGGAAGTTTATTTTGGAGGTAGAGAGACCGCCAGACCACGCGATTTGTCCACTAAATATAAAGCGATGTTTTAAGCCGATGAAAGCAGTTCGTTTTGTTTAGTTCAACGAAGAAATGGTACTGTTTTCCGTTTCAGAGTGATTTATTGACATAGTGAGTATGAATGTTATAAGCTAATAACGCTTGTAATTCACAAGGTAAACATGTTCAACAAAAGTAACTTGTTGTTTCGTTTCCTCAGAGACGAAACGGTATTGTTTTCAGTTCGGGGTGAACTATTTATATAGTGGGGGTACTATCCAATCAGAGTAAAGTTCGCAATTGTTAATGTAAATAGGGCGGCAAAATTTCAGCCAAAACTCGGTACATCGCAACAAAATGTGTCATTTGCAACATTGCAGTGAAACGCTCGTTTCTCGGTATTATCTTACACAAGAAAACTGCGAACTGGACTTGATAGTGATAGTGAAAAAGAAATATATTTTCGATGTAGAGACACCGCCACACCACGCGTTTTGTCCACCAATGCGATATTTTAAGCCGATGGAAGCAGTTAGCTTTGTTTAGATCAGCAAAGAAATGGTACTGTTTTCCGTTTCAGAGTGATTTATTGACATAGTGAGTATGAATGTTGTCACGGTAAACGCTTGTAATTCACAAGGTAAACATGTTCAGCAAAAATAACTTCTCGAAACTAAGGGACCGTTCATTTTTTATAAGGTAGGGGGGGCTGGTGGGATTTGGGGGGGGGGGCCATGCGAAAAAAAATGGCTTTCAAGGGGTGGCCATCCCAAAAAAATAAGGGAAAAAGGGGGGGTCACTTGAAATACTTTAGTAAAACTTTAAAATGGCATAATGCTTGAATATCAAAAAAATTGCTATAGAATAAACATAGAAGGCAGGATATAAATTTATTGCAAACTTTCCTTCTGCTTTAAAAAAACGTTTGGCGACAAAAAGCATTTGTAGCTACTGAAAAGAAGTATTTAACACTGTTATTTTCGAATGCAACTTTCACTGGCACTCATCTTCATCTCCGCTGTCGTCGAGTTCTTCGTCGCCGCTTGTGCTGCTATGGGAGTCTCTTTCACCAATGCTGCAAGAAGCAGCAATGCTTTCCGTCAAAGTGTACTCCTCAGGGTACATGAAGGTGTAAACATAATCTCTGACTTCCCGGTCAAGGTTGGTGGTGATTCTGCTTCTTGCAGCATTGGTGAAATAATTCCCTTCCAAAAGCTGTGCGATGTATGGCCCATCTCTTCTAAATATCGACGTGGCAACATCCTCAACTTTAAGACACTCTTCCGGGACGGCCGTTCTAGGAGGGTACACAAGGCATTGTGGAAGATCATTTCCTAGCGGGTTTCCAACACAGATTCCATAAACTCGTTGGACGTTGTTTTCAGTCCGCTTCCTCTTTCTTTCATTTGACTTTCTGCGGTTTTCTTTTTTCCTTCTCCTTTTGTTGATGTGCTGTTTGAGTATGCCTTTGAATATGCTGTTATAATTGCTCTTCTTATTTTCTAGTGCTTCCATGTCCTGCGTGACCTTCGTCAACTTAGCTTCTGTACATTTGATCTGTTTTACATTAAAACTGTGGGCAAATTTTTCGCCCTGCTTTAAAGCAAGCCCATTGGACTGAAAGAGTATGGAAAGAGAGCAGAAGAAAAGGCAATGTTAAGTAGGGAGGAGGATTATCCTTGGACTGAGTTGTGCGAAGATCTAACCAAGCTTAAAAAGTTCCGTGTTCCAGACCTAAACAAGTACTCAAACCACCACGGGCTGAAGCAGCATTTGAAAAGCAGCAAGAGTGAGAAAGTAAAGGCAATTGTAAGACATTCATGCTTGCAGCAGAAGAGTCCTCTCAGAGCTGGCCAGCCAACACTGAGAAATGCCAGGACATTGACACAAAATGACAACAGGGCAAGTGCTGACAGCAGTGAAATGGATGAAAGTGACAATGATGAGTATGACAGTAATGCCATTGACTCTGGGGGAGAAGATGACTCAAGTGACGTCATTCTTGCATTCATCAATTCAGATGAGGAAGATGCCAATGAGAGGCCAAATGCCACACGCTCAGGGCGAGCCATAACTAGGAGATCCGAAATTGACTTTTCTTTCTTTTGATTTGTTTTTTAAACAACAGCTCTCTGTCGTATAGAGATTGTAAATATTGTCTTCATAGTGAGCACAATAACGTGAAGTAGGGGGATAATAGAGAAATATTAAAAAAGTTGAAATCTAAATATTGTTTGTTCAATTTTTTTTTTGGGGGGGAGGGTCATCCCAAAAAATGACCGCTATAAGGGGGGGCCATGTGAAAAAATTGGTAAGCTGAGGGGGGGTCATGCGATTTTTAAATGGTGCTTCCCAAATCCCACCAGCCCCCCCTCCCTCATAAAAAATGAACGGTCCCTAAATTTTATTTCGTGACACGGAAAGAAAAGGAACTAAACTAAAATGTCATGCAAGTAGAAATAATTGGCGACTTAAATGTTCGCAAGTCTTACTGAAACGATGTATTCTAGAGAAACGAAGATATCTGTTTCCATGTTTGATTTGAATGTGATTAAGATCACAACTACGGCGACATAATTTTGGTCAATCAGAACAGTTGTCAGGAATAACAATCCCGCCCCTTTTCTGCGGCTGTTTACGGGAAAAGAACACGCACTTGGAGCGTTTGGACGATACTACAGATACGATATATTGTGGAGGGTAACTAGTTCATCATATTGTAATTTAATTTACGTTGGTATATATATTGCATAATAGGCACAATATGGCTTTTTTATGAGGTTTTCTTCATATCGTTGGTGTCGACATTTTCCAGGTTTAGTTCTATTTCTCGAATTCTCCGCCACAATTCCAGAAGTTTTACTTCTTAGAGCGCACTTTTAAAAAGAAGAAAATTTGTATTTCGACATACCGCGGCATTTCAAAAGTTGTTTTCCATGAAAACACCGATAGCATTTGTATTTTAGCTTCATAATATTCAAGCGAAAGTGGAGGAATAATTGCACAACTGTCGTCACACATGAGAGGGTGGTAAAGGGCATTTTCGTGACCCGTGATCGGCCCTTTTTATTTCCTGTGAAATGTGAAATAGCCATTTTTTTTCATCGTGAATCCTGATTTCCATAGTTGCTGTGAACCATGATTTTCCAAAACGTTCTCTTTTATTTTCCGTGAAGCGTGAAATGCCAATGTTATATTTTTCGTGAATTGTGAAAGGGCTGCTTTATTTTCCGTGAAACGTGATTTATACCCCCCCCCCGCCCCCCCTTTACCACCCTCACATGAGGCGTCCTTTTTGAAAAGAAAAATATTCGGCGTCACTGACAACGAAACGTAGAGCGCCGCATCCATTCGAATCAAGGACTGCCCGGCACAGAAATAGAACAATTATGCGTCAAATTCTTTTGCCTCTTAGCTTTATTTAGCCTCACACACAATACTTTGAATTTCTGAAAAATTTGGCGGGGCTGTGCGGCCCGCTCAAAGCACTTACCTTATTTAAGACCAAAGTCTGCGATTTTTCTAACCTATTTATGGCCTGACCCTTAGATTAATACCCTGTTTCAGACCTGCCGTAGTTCTCTAGTTAAGAATGATGTTAAAGGTATTGAATGGCTTTAGTTGCTGGTCTTATCGATAATGATGAAAAAAGTAGCTTCTTCTTAAAAAAAAACATACCTAATTCAAGACTAGAGTGCAAAAACCATACCCAGTTTGGGACCAAAATGACCAAAATCGATTCTCTTCTTCTGACTAAAATGTCTTAAAAAACATGTCCTTCTGACGCTGGACATACCTATATAGCCGATATAAGGGAGCACCCCCTCCCCTTCCCCTAGGGCAGAGTCAAAGTGAAGTATCACAAGTAAATACATTTCGAAGCACGTTTTCCGTAATAACCGATGCATTTTTTGTCAACTTAAATTGATAAGCCCCTGCTCTCTTACAATAGGTTAAGTACTAAACCTCACCTGGACGAAATACTCCAGGCTCTGGCAACTGAGCAGATCAGTGCGGTGCAAAGCGGCGCAATAACACATATCCCCCTCACCCCAGTACTACCCCACCTTCTTTTATCGTCGTTCTTGATCCGCAGAACTATAAATGCCGAGACTATTATAGCTTTTTGATAAAGTTTAAGTATGAAAAGCCAAAGAAATGGGCCAAGATAGCGGAAGAATTTGATTTGGAAGATAACTGTATTTCAGAAGCCTTTACGTTGCCCATAAGAGTTTCTAGCGAACCCTACTTAAGATCTTTTCAATATAAAGTACTGAACTCCATTCGTTTTACCAAAGAAATCCTTTTTAAAATAGGCTATATTCCAAGCCCTAACTGTTCCTTTTGTCAAGATACCGAAGAAACTAGAAACCATGTATTATTTACTTGTCCCTTTTCGTACTCTTTTTGGATGGATGTTATTGCCAACATTTTGAATAATATTAGTGGTTGCAGATGTCTCCTACTAAGTGACGTTGTCATAGGAATCTTGAAGGAGAGGATGGATCTAGTGAATTATGTACTAATTCTAGGTAAGAGCTATTTATGGAGTCGTAGGCATAAAGATGTTAAACCGTCGATTAGTCACTTTAGGAGAATTCTTAAAAACAAATACGAAACTGAAAAATATATTGCCTTCAAATCTAATAGAATTATCTCTTTACGTAATAAATTCCGTAATGAAAATAAAATAAAATAACCTTCATAGCTTGCCATTTTATATCCAGACGAAAAGGCATCCACAGTTCCATTTTAAGATCACAAATTAGCTAGACAGCGCATTTTGGGAAGGTTGCAACTTTTCTTTATCGCTGAAAGGTCTCCGTTACATTGGTAGCAACTTCACTGTGGCAACGCCACAGTAGTATATTTAATTAGCAACGCTTCAACACAACATTACCAAGGATATGTCATTTATTGCAACATTCTGTATATACTGTAATAACCTAATTATCATTCTAAAATGCAGACGTTGTATAACCCTTAGGTATAAGGAAACCGTCAATAGAGGAATCTTTCTTTACAATATTTGCCTCATTAGAAGATAAGAAATTCAGGTTTAGATCGCACTACAAAAAATATCAGTTCTGAACATTGAAAGGGCATAACAAGATTAGTTCTGCTAAGGAATTTGACTCCGATGTATCGAGTACTTTTTGTGCGACGCAGGTTTACTATAAAAATTCAAAATTTAACAAAGAATTTATGGGCTCATTAGCGATTTTGCCACCCATATATTTGATAGTTTTTGAATGCCAATATGTTTTCCAATGTAATTATATTACACCCAAATAGTAGAGCTAAAACTTTCATCATGCACTACGCTTCACAACTCAATAACTGTTAAGTGAATTCGTTTCGTTTCAAAGTCGTATGAGGCAAAAATGTAAACAATGACGTCAGTAACGTCAGCTTTAAAATCATTCATTTTCAAAATAGCCAATGGGAGCTAATGGGTTATGCTAAAAAGACGTTACACAGTAAATACAATCTGTTGTCTCGATATAATGGCTTCAGTTGGTTAAATATCATTTTTAGTGCGTATTACCGCTGTACAGTTTCACTGCGATTTCCACGAGTTAGACTCGCGTCCAGGTTCCCTAATCAACAGGAAATCACAACGATGTTACACACTAACACGCCAAATAAAATAAGATGGTGCGAGAAATAATGTGCTATATTATGAAGTCTGTGATATGATATCCAGTTAAACATTTCACGTTTTTTTTTCTTACGATATTCGTGCAAGCAAACGTTATAAATAATTTATACATCTGGTATTATACTTGTTCAACAAGCTATTACGTGAAAACATAATAATAATAAAAAAAAATTAAAAAATCAAAAGTTAAATATTGACCAGACAGTTAATATGAATAAATATTCACTCGACTGCGACCTCGTTCAACTGAAAAGCCACGGTCTTAAATAAGATGCATTCTACCAATGATCTACTATTTGTAAAATTATAGTATATCAAGAAAACTACCTCAGGTCCCGCTCTGTATTCGCCCCGTTACCCGCGGGTAAGACTAAGAAAAGTGCCTCTAGAAAAACGAGTGCATTAAATATTGCCTAGCGTTTTGACGCCGCCAATTCAGCTGGCGAATTTACACTCGACGCTAGAAAATTGGCTTCTTTCGCTTTCGTTCTCAAGGTTTGTGTTCTCACCGCCGAGCAGACCCTGGAAACAAACTTACGCACAGCTACGCCAATGAAAAGAACCACTCGCGGTTTGAAAACTTCCACAAAGGCGAATTTGTTTAGAGCACTATGCACCTGTGTTCCACACAGGGCTGAAGAAATGTTAATTTTACATTCGTACTACTAGAAAATTAAAGTACAGTGGAGACCCTCCTTAAAGGAGCTACGTCACGGTTTGCGCATCTTGAAAAGTTTAGCCTCAATTGTTCAAATTCGTCGTTTGTAATCCGTGTTAATCTTCTCCATCCTTAGCCATCCTTGTTCCTTTATGGTTGATCATTATCTCTTTGGTGTTTTTCTATCTTATTAAATTGTTAATTTCAGGTTTCCTACCATTTAAAGGCAATTTTTTATGTGGCCAAAATAACTCAAACTACCGCGACTGAGCTCCTTTAAGGACAATCTCTATGTTACGGGCAGTTCACTAGTTCCAAGGGAAAGCACAACATAGCACTAGTATGTGCTATACAGTAAGGAAGCCGTAATATGGACGTTACGGTGACTGAATTTTCTATTGGGATTATCAGGAAAGCTAAAAGACTTCTGCGGGTGGAAAATTACAACACGTTATTTACTGTGACGTTTGGGTTGGTTTCAAGCCTTGTCCAGATCTGTTGCAACACTGGAGCGAAATCCTTCATTCTCTTTGGAGGTTGCCAAGTTAGCCACATCAACCCCTAACACACAAAGACCGTAACGTTAGAAAGAAAGAAATGGGAAGAGGATAACGAGGGTGCGATTTGGGTGGGTGGAGGGGGGGATGGTTTTGCTTCCCATGTTGTCCAAGAACCGGCTTACATTTACCTCCAAACACAGCGCAAAGTTTACCAGGCCTTTTGTCGGACCCTCGACGCTGTCTCTTGATGTTTTTGAGCTTTACCATGATTCCAAGACAACGCTTTTAAATTCTCTCCCGCTTCTCTCATATCGTGTCAAATGCCCCACCCCAATATCAACCACAAACGAAAATTCTCTCCCGGGAAAAAGTAACTGATCAAACGCCCGGGGGAGATGGTGATGTTTCCATTTGAGGTAATATATCAAACACGAGACAGTGTTTCATCGGGATATCCAAACACCGAGAAGAGAGTTGAAAATACGACGTACAGCGGAGTATTTTTGACGAAATTCGAGGTGTTTGGTTAGCCGATGAAACACTGTCTCGAGTGTTTGATATATCTTCTCAATCGAAACAAAAACTGAGAAAACGGAGAAGTAAAATCGTCAAAATCAATGCTAATTAAGACCGGGTATCCAAACCTCCTTCAAGGTTGTGATTTTCTTTGTTTTAACTTGATGAATTACTAATGAGTTTGAGTATGATACATTAAACACATCTTATGCTTACTACACAGTACATTTAGCCTTTTCACCTTCATAGTCAGCTACGGGAATGCGAAAGTCGCCATTCTTAGTGGTCTCCGCTACTGGTTGACTGTCCCTCTTCACGGGTGACTTCTTACCATTAGCCACAGCCAGTTCATAACTAGCATTGTCTCCTGGCAACCCAGCTGGATGGACCGGCGAACGGCGGCCATCTTTGTGGTCCGGCGCTGACGGATGCGCCAGAGCAGATTCGTATGGTGACGGCCCAATCGCGCTAAGCAGCACGGGAAGGTAGCATAAGCCGTGAAACAGCCCATATAAGACTACACAGAAAAACACCTAAAGAGGAATATAATAGGCGAACTTGTAACTACAAAGTACAACGACAAGGAGAATTCTGGTCAAGTCCCCTGGCCTTAGTCTTCGCAGATTTAGACCGTGACTGATAAAAGTCACGCAATCTAATAAAAAAGTCACGCAATCGCATGAGAATAGTCTACCGACGGCCAATTCCGTCTATGAGACGCGCCTACCGGGAATCACGGTAGTTGTATTCATCAACACAAATACCCAGTCCAAGATGATGGAAAAAAAAAAAAAAATTACCATGATTCCCTGCAGGCGCGTCTCATAGAGGGAACTGGGAATTAAAGTATCATCTGTTTTTTCTGCCGAAAAGATGACTTTCACACACACGTTCGCGCTAATTGTTTCTGCGCATGATGGCAGATGGCCATTGCCATAGCTTTGCCAAGATTTAACGATCTTGGACGTTCGGTGACCCTATTTTTCTTTTGATGGATCATTTTCTCCACCGATTTTCTACGTTATGCGAAAAAATGAAGAAAAACTTTCGATTAAAAAATTGAATTTTTGGCAAAATGCACCATCGAATTCCGACCTTTTAAGCTCTTCGCTGATCTGTGCAGTGGTTTCATGTCTCTTGAAGGGTTACGTTTTGTGAAGATGTTGCAACATTTGGAATTACGAACGCAACAGATTCACTTATACAAAATATTACTAGGATAGTTTATCTCCGTTTATTCATCTTTAATATTTTAAGCTAAAATCCCTTGAGACCATGCTGATTTACGCGCTCCAATTTTTCAAAATGAGACTAGTTTTCCACGCGCTTTATCTCTGAAACGGAGTCGGTGGCGCTAATTTTTTTTTTCATTTCTGAAACAAGCAATTCATTAGCTGTCCGCAGTAGAAGTTTGAAGAAAATCTATCGAGTAGAACATTTTCGCGCGAACGTCCTTAAGTATTGTTTGTCAGTACAAATACTCTTTCTGCTTAAATTTCGAGGTCAATTGCGAGTCCTTTGTACGTGTACTTGTTAACAATTCTAAACCTTCGTCCAGGCCCCATTTTCTTGCAAGTGCTGCTACGAATGTAACAAGCGTTTAGCAAAATTTCAATAAAAACGAGAATGTTTGACTGCATCTACTAAAACTCCAGCGGGATGAAACATCTTGCCGCCAAATAACCTTTACACATTTCACTAGTGAGTAATCTAGTGCTTACCTTAAAGAAGGTCTTGAAAACGTACGAGTTGGAAAACGCCAAAAGCATTACGGCTAAAAATGTACTGAAACCTCCATTCCAAACCGCTGGTCCAATATCCCGCAGGGTAGCGCGGGCTCGTTCTGAAAGTTAACGAAAATAACACTCTTTAATTGAGCTTGTTATTTAAAGTTTACACTGATCGAACATGGTTTTGTTGAGTACCAATCATGACAATTGACTGTAAGTATTTTGTTATTTTGTTTTATTTAGCTCCTAGATATATTGCATAGAACATTCATGAGTCGAGGAATTTTAAACACCATTACTAAATACGCCTTCTACACGAAGCATTTCCGACCTCGAACACGAAGATTCCTTTCATATAAAATACAAATAATTTTTGACAGTCATCAGCTATAAATGCTTCCAACTTTCAAAACGATTTCTGACTGCTATGAAAAAGGATTTTTTTCATAAGGCGGAATTATTATTCGACCACGGCAACTTCCGACTTGGACGCAATGTATTCCAACCGTTGCTGACGTCGTTGTTACATTTTGCCTTATTAGCATACGACTTAGCGTAGAGAAAGTACCTTGTCTTGTAAGTTTTTTTAGCGAAGTGACTCCAAGCATTTAACGAGTGTGTTAAACTTAGGAACTCCGAACTGTTTAGATCTTTTCGTGTAAAATTGAAGGCGATATTGCAAATATTTCTGGGTGAGAAAAGTGCTAATGGACTACACATTCGTTTGAGTTCCTACACCGGCGTCACACAAAAAGAATCTCACACATCGGGGGCAAATTTCTTGGGGCACTTAATCGTGCAAACCCTTTCAATATTCAAAGTTGATATTTTTGCAAAAGGATCAAAAACTGAAGCGCTTATGCTAATAAGCCAAGCACTGTAAACAAAACTTTCCCTATACTACAAAGTCAAATTATTCTCGACTGGAAAACAAACTACCTCCGACCTTATCTAGTGCCCAGACCGCACTCTGTTTGACACTGGAAAGCGAGAGATCTGGGTACAAGATTACAAACTGTCTCCGGCCTAATCTCGTACCCAGGTCCCACTCTGATTGACACTGAAAAGTGGGAGGTCTGGGTTCAAGATTACCTCCGACCATGACTTACGGTATCGTGTTCCAGGTAGAATCATAAATGTGTGTGCCACGTGCGAGGCGTAATCCACAGACAACCCAACTGCCAGGACCAAGATAATGGTGGTCACAGTATCAATTGTAAGACCCCAAAAGTGCATAGTGCCTGTGATGTTGACCTACAAACAAACCGGTAAAATATTAGTACAGTAAGTAAATTACTTGAATTAACTGGCTATACACCTGGGTGGAGGGAGGCACTGTGAAAACTGTGTAAACTGGCTTGACCAAGACAAGAACACAACACAATATCCTAGTCAGACCACTTAATGTAGAAATGAGCAAAAAACTCACACGATGCGTGACACTGCCGAAAAGCTGTATATATGGCTCAAAATGCTCTGAAAAGTGCCAAATTTGTCCTGACGTTTAGTTTAGTTTATCAGAACACACTTAATGTAGTGTCCAGGGCATAATTACTAAGTCATCGCGCCCCCCGATAGCCTGCCTCAATAGCCAATCACAGCATTTACAAACCATGTAATGAACCAATGAAAAATCGAGTAAAATACACGTAACCAGCGAAAAGAGCGGGAAAACGCGTGCGACCAAGTCATATTGGTTTGTTACCTTGTATCTGATTGGTTGGATAGAAGGCAGGAGTTTTTTTTAAACTACAGAGTGTAGTAAAGGAAAGTGGTACAACCGAACGCAGGTACAGGGACAAGAAACCTGGCTTATTATAAACATTCTTAGTAACACGCATACCCAAAGTTATAAACCACTGACCACATACCAAAGTAAAGCCAACGCAAGTGAAGACAAGAAGGCAGGCCCATATGTTAGCAAGGACAATCAGTGTGACAATAAACACTGCCAACAGGGCTAGAGCCATGTTACGAAACAGCTCCTCTGAAATCACCTGGAGGTAGACAAATGAAAAACAAAGTTATTTTTTGGGTAATCTCTTAAAGCTTCCTTTTTGGTAACGGTTTACTGTAGGAACTATACATTTATATAACTCGGTAGCAAGACTCCAGAGAAAAAACTGGACCCAAATAAAGTGTATAACGGGCTATATTATTATTTTTCCTTTACACGACATTTCTTATACCTTATTTGTTTCCCATCCCAAATAAAATATTGAATAAGGAAAGGCAAGATTCTCGTCTGAGAAGACTTCCTCCACTTTCTCGCGCAAGTCCTCCATAGCGTTTATCTCTTTCCGTGTTGTGTCCATATCTTTGTGTCGTAAACTCAATCGAGTGGCCTGGCAAATGAGAAAAACTTGGTCACTGATCATCTCAATACCATATTTTATACCATGCCATAGAAAATACAACCAATCAGAATACAGGAAAGCCGTTGTATATTGGACGGTATTACACCTAACCACGACACGTATGTCTCATTGATTGTGTTGGCCACTGCATTTTCTATGGCAGGGGATAAATTCGTTATACAACGCTCTCTCGTGGTATACCATGGAATATCCCACTTGTCACTTGTATTTTCTTGGTGTATACGCTCGCCGAAAGGCTCGTATGTATACCGAGAAAATAAGTGACTCGTAGGATATTCCATGGCATACCACGCGAAAGGGTTGCATAACTAGTACAACACCAAAAAAGAAATATTCACGAGAATTTTTAACGTGCGCGTCATTTTAAGGTGATTCCTTAGTATTGCATTGCGCATCCCTACTGCGCACGATTTCATTGTCATTAGCGCGCGCACATGATCGCGTTCACGTACACAACGTAAGAGATCTCCATCAAGCATGGTGACCTATATTTATTATTGCACAATTTTGGTGAGCAAATTATCACTTTTAAGGTAAAAATTAAGAAAAAAAATTGTTCGGAAGGAAAAAAAAGATATAGCTACAAGACTGCACAGCACCGTTACTCGAGGATACGAATTATCACCTCGAAAACAACGATCCGAGGAACGTTTTGAGTCGTTTAGAATTGTGTGATTTTTCCATAAATTCGATTTCCACTGAAGCATTGGTGTCAATTTTCCTCATGAAGATGAACTAAGTTTTCGCGTTTATTTTAGTGGCGTTGATTTAAATACAATAAAACGAGTAAATCAATTTCCCACATATGGTAGCTCTGAAATACAAACATTTAACAGACCTTTCTAACTACCTTAAAATTACCCTTAAAAGCTAAAGATTTGAAACACACATTTTTTTGGTACATGAAGTCTTACCGTGATTTCTGGCAGAGATCCCGTCCCATTCTGCACGCGGATATCTTTTCGATAACTGATCCCAGGCCCCTGAAGAAACTCGTTCAGCCACAAGTAAAAGTTTGCTTCGCTATTTATCTTCCCTAATATGAAACAAAACCAAAAATGCAGTTAAGTACAATATCAACGACTTGCTTAGTCTTACACGTAAGTGTTGCTTTCACACGACCAAACGTTTCTCTGCTTCTGAAAGTAGATTCCCGGCCCTTCTAAGAGTATATTCCCGGCCCTTCAGTACTAATGGTTCTTCCCCCTCTCCCGGGGGAGAGGGGGAAGAATACGATACGGGATTGGAGAAGACTGTGCTGGTAGTTCCAAACCCTTACCCCTTTATATACCGTTTTTGACAGAAAAGGTAATTATTAAATTTAACGTCCCTTGTACAAAAAGGTGACTCGTTCACGGTAGGTGAAAGGGTGCACTTTCGTACGGGATGTTAAAGGGGTTCTACACCGTTTAGGAGTGTCTGTTTGAGATGTTCTGAAAGTTTTCTCTATTTTTTCTACACTCCAACCCGGGAAATCTCTACCCCTATGTATATCTCCGCCCTTTAGGGCGGAGGCCCCTTCCCCCCGCCCACCTTGCCTCCACACGTTTCTGAAGTGGCTACAAGTTAAGAGGCCATCATGGGTAGTTTACAAGGTGTGTTCAATTTGGCATTTTCTATTTTCAGTTGGTCTAGTGTACATCTCTGACTCTGCTTTGACCCAGTTTCAAAGTTTTCTCCAGCCCTGGGAAGGAATTGCCAAATTACATGTCAGTCCGCAACTTATCGCGATTTTAGATCATTTAAGTTTAAATTCACTTACAAGGAGTGGTGTTCTGGTCGAAGTACCCTCCAGGCTTCTCTTTACGGGCCCAGTTAATGTATTCCTCGTACCAGCTAGTCACTGAGCTCGAGATCACATAATTATCACTGGTTGCAACAGCATAAAGGCCGTGAAGTTTGCCTTGATTTTCATAATAGTTAAACTTTGCTGCATAAAGAAGAAAAGAAATGAAAGACTTTCATTCCAGGGATAAGAGTCAACAGAATCATCAGAGCATAGTTAATATGAACAGAGTTAGCAGAGTTTTTAACATTTACTTCCAATTACAAAACAGCTCCGCAGGTACCCATGAGGGTCAACTGCCAAACTCTTGTGGAACACAATATTTCTTTAGTAAAAACAGCATCGAAACGTTGCCCCATTTGTACTAAACATCGAACACGTGTGAACAAGACACAAATTTCTGTTACTAAACCTTACTTCATCGAGCAAGAAGATGGAAAAAAACGTGAGGAAAAATGGCCACGAGCTCATGCCCTGGTTTCACGCAGCCACTTTTTCTTGCACTACGTTTTCGTTTCTTGCCCGACAAACTAAAGGAAAAGAGATCTCTCGTGAAATTATGAACATAATCGCCCCAAACAATTCTCGGGAGAAAAAGTCAATGGAATTGGTTATTGGTCAACTTAGCTGACATTTTGAGGAAGTCGAAACAATGCCTACCAACCCTCTAGCTCTCAAAAAAAATGTTCAAATGTTGTTGTTTATAGTGGTTAACACGCTTAGCTACACCTAGCTAGTTCACAGTCATGCCACTTAAACTGAAAGAAACAAACATATCAACTAAACATAATTGGCTTAAAAATCCGAACTGGCAGGAGGCATTTACAAGCATGACCGAGGAGTTGAACTAGGGTCTACCGAGAAACAACTCCAGCTTAGTGGTCAGGGCGGGACTTAAACCCGCGACCTCCGGATTTCAAGTCCGACCCCCTAACCACTCAGTCACGCTGCCTCCAAAAATCATCTCTGTCAAAACACCCCTCTTGCAGCTTCGCAGGGACTTTTCACGGCTATCTGACATTTATTTTTTTTCACTCCATACCGTTTCCAGTTCACCCACCTGTGTAGATATTTGATGGAGCCCCATCCACGGGGAAATACTGCAATAGGATGAATAATAAAACCTTTTAATTCAAAGCTCAAAATACATATCTCTTTACTAATTGCCATACATTTCTTTGAATATTCGTTCTGAGAATTTGGTAGTTTATCAAGACAATATTACATGAATCAAGTCGTTCGTTTTCTTTATTTTTGTCATCTGTTAACTTGAAAATCTTTGTCACTTCCGGAGACCAGAATTCTTTTGATTAGTACCAAGATTCTGAACCTCTAGTTCGTTCTGAGCTTTTGACCATGAGCAGAGTTCTCATTTTCAATTGACCACAAATGGGATTTGAGAACATTCTTGTCCCTAGCGGTTTCGACCCTCTTGGTCAACAATGAGAATTCGGACCTGAGATACGTTTCAATTTTTTGAGCATGCGGAAAATGCACATTTTGATTGTCAGTCAGCCAATCAGCCAATCAGCCAATCAGATCTGAGTGAAATCGACACAACTAAAATGACCAGAAGTCAGACATCGGTGGACTTTTCAACTGAAACTGGCCTGGGAACCAGAAATGCTTAGAAATGTGTTGCATCTGTGAGTCAGATCGAGATCACTCAGATACCAAACAACAGTACACACCTTAGAATTTGTGACACTGTATTTGTAGCCCATAGTATCAGGAGGTAAGAACCACACTTGGTCGAAATACTGCCTCAGCATTAGTGTGCCATAGAGATTGACACCAAACAAACTTCCTGTGATGACAACAATGATAATCTGCAAAAGAAAAATACAGTTGATTAGAACTTTGCCACTGAATAGTAAACACTACAGTAAGTGACTGAACTTTTCAGTTCAATCAAACATTTTATATGCGGTTAAATGCAATTTAATCTAAGTTAAACGTGAAACAATGCTGGTCAGCAGCCTCCCCTGTTGTGGATATGCGCAGTAGTTGGGGTTTGCAGGGGGTCGCGTGGTTTTACAGCTTGGCTTTTGAGGTCAGCTCGTTCTCACGTGCATTCTTGCCTTTTCGACTGTGCTTGGCGACTTCGCTCCCTACCCTCCCTCCCTTTCTGGTAAGTATGAGGTAGGTATCATGGTTCCACTGTTTTTTACAGTGTGACGGTGCCTGGTGGTTGCCGCTCACAGGGTTGTCATGGTTACCCTACGTGCCCGGCTCTTGTGCTCGAGGCTCCACTATCTGTCCAGGCACCATCCCCAAGCTCATCTATTGTTGATGAGTTTAATGTCAGATCAAAACTCGAAACAGCTCTTAAAATTAATCTGTAAATTCTTTGTTTAGTTCTCTCTGCTGTCTTGCAAACAGAAATGACAAGGCTGGAGGCCTACTTGAAAACCTAATAAACTGGTTCATTTAGCCGTTAGGGTTGCTGAGAACAACCGAGTTTTTTATTATTATTATTATTATTATTATTATTATTATTATTATTATTATTAACAATAACTTAAAGGAGCTAGGTCACTGTTTGCGCATCTTAAAAAGTTTAGTCTAAACATTTCACGTTCATCCTTGGTAATCCGTGTTTACTTTCTCAATTCTTGACCATCCTTGTTCCTTTCTGATTTGTTATTATCTCTTTGGTATCCTTCTAACTTAGTAAACCTTACTATTTCCAGGCTTCCTTCAGTTTAAAGGTAATTTTCTTACATGACCAAAAGTATAACCCAAAATGGCATGACTGCAGCTCCTTCAATGACAATACTCAATCCAAACCCAAATATACTTGTTGTATTATTTTAGTATTTAGCACCATGAAAAATAATTAAAAATAAAAAATATTTATTTTTATTGTCAGCATTGTAAACAAAGATTCCTTACAAGCTTCCAAACTTGGAACACATACCTTTCCTGGAAGGGACAGTATGACACGTCCAACATACTTGTCTATGAACTCCTGCAAGAGATTCCTCTTGCCGCACGATGACTCTGAGTAATTGTCTCCTAGCCTGATACAACAGCAGCAGCCATCTCGTTTTTTACCTTGTCTGCAGATAGTTCAATAAAAACAGTTAAGTTTAGAAAACACCCTGTACAATACACGTGCAATAAAATTTGATTTCTATTAAACAATCGGCTCAAGGTTTCTATCACGTATAGAAATCGAGAGTAAATAAACTAATAATAATTATTGTTTTAGTATAAATCTACTAGTTGTTCAAAACTTTATCTAAATCCTCTTCACAGACACTTCGAAAACGGCAAGAGGCCCCGATCATTTTGTTCACAAGGGCATACTGCTATGCTACTCACTATCTATCACAGAATAGATTTCCAATAGAACACAACTGAGTGGCTACTAAACCTTGATAGAAACATCCAAAGAGGTCTATTTCTTCAGGTGTTAAAAATCTTCCCGTTAGTATAGGCAAGGATCATTGGCTAAAAACAGTTTAAAAGTTTTCTGAACTTGAAGTCTAGTTCTCTCTACTTCTTTCAAGATCGAGCAAATGGAAATTACATGTACCTTCGGGCATCCAAAGCTAAGAATGCTGCAAACAAAGTGGCTTGAAGGGCAAAGTCTGCCAAGATACCTGCAACCAGAATACAGATTTTAATAAAACCTTGCAAATAATACTTACAGTATTCATGAGGTGATTTGATTGAGAAAATGATCCCAGATGCTTGCAGTGGGCTAGATTATAAGGACAAAATGGCCTAAGAGTAGCTAGTGGACACAGGGGATCATGTGCACTAGCAGCGTCCGTGGTTGAGTGTCGATGGATACCCTCCCTCGATACCCTCCATTGATACCCTCCATCAATACCCTCCATCGATACCCTCGATCGACCCTCAATCAACACCCCACCTCAGTTGACACTCGATTGACACTCAGTGATTGAGGTTATGCATTGAAAAATAAATCAATATAAAAGAAGTATTTTTTTTTCCGGCATTGCCTCAATCAGAATTTTAGTCTGGCTACAGCCATGGTTATTGTAATGGAAAAGGATGTTTCCAATCAAGCCATCTCTTGAGGGAAATGATTTTTATATGGTTTAAGATGTCCCAAACTTTCATTTCTAAGTGCATCTATAACAGGGACTCAAGAAAACAAAAAATTTCAGAAAGTTCTCTACTGACATTATCTCCTACAACACATATATTTTACAACTGTTACTAACACTAAACTCCAATAAATTACAAATGATGTAAGTTGCAGCAAACACACCTATTCCAGCATATATACAAAATGACCTCAAAGCTGGTAATATCTGTGAATGAAAACAAAAAGGATACACTTTAGACTTGAATTACATACAGATGATTTTGTGAAGGTTCATTCAACAAAAACCAAGCATGACAATGCTGGAAAGTTACATGTATATGGTGGCTCTTGGCAAAAGCATAGTGTGTAAAGGTCTTTGTGGCTTCTTTGCTTCAAACTGGCTTTTTGAATTTGATGTAACAACTAACAAAAAACACATTATGGCACCATATTGCTGTGTATACTGTAGGTCATGACTAATTTATGCTAATCTGTTGGACAACCTTTATCAAAATAATTGTAAATGTGAACAACTACTTAAGTATAGGTAATCATACGGTTTCGAGTTCAATTTGGAATTAATTTGCACGAGTGAGTTTTTCAAAAAGCTGAAAGTGCACGAGCCGCTTCGGTGAGTGTAATTTCAGCTTTTTGAAAAACTCACAAGTGCAAATTAACTCCAAATTGAACGAGAAAAACCGTATGATTACTTATTAATAATATAAACATGAAAAAATTTGCGCGGAGGAAGTGCCGGAAGATCTTCCTTGGAGCCATTTTTTCTTATTTGAGAAAACTTTTTTCAAAGTTTCAACACAAAATTTTTGTCATCATTTTACCTGATATCATTTTCTTAGAAAAATTCCTATTATCTTTCAGTCAATCATAATCCAGAATTTTGATGTGTAATTTGCACTGGTGTTACACTTTTTGCACTGATGTTACACTTTTTGCACTGGTGTTACACTTGAACTGCACTGCTCTTAGCCAATCAGAATCGAGTAATTTTTTCATGTGTATTATTATACATGTAATAAATGTTAAAATACACTGGGCAGCCATTAGTCAGCATAATTTATCACAAATAAATTATAAATAAATTATAACAATTACTTATAATTAATTAAAATAACTTATCAAGTTATTTTATAATTATAAGAAACAACCAACCAAATACATAAATTAAAATATAAATAAAAACTCACAGTGCTCGCTCCTATCATGAAGGCCAAGAAATCAGTCAAGGATGTTATTGTAATTGAGCAGCCCTGCAAGCAGAAAAAATAAGCACATTCATCATACAGTTGTATAACCCTGCCCAGAAAATTGCATAAAAAACAATACTATGGGGAGCAGGGATCGCACACTGGTTAGAATGCTTGCCTCCCAGTGACCATTGTGGCATAGGGGTAACTTTGAATCCTGGACCCAACATCATATCTGGGTTGAGTTAGTTGTTGGTTCTCACCTTGCTCTGAGGGCTTTTCTTCAGGTTCTCTGGTTTTCTTCCCTTGACAAAAATCAACACTTCCTAAAATTTTCCAATTTGATTTGGATATAGTAACTGGACAGCATCTGAGTGAGATGTGCCACTGCAATTTCCTGTTTATTTCACTCTATTTATTTACTTGTTTATTTTTTATTAAATATTTATTTATACTATGACCAAACGATGTGTATTAACACAATGTATGTACACATACATGTAGCAACATGTAGGCAGAGACATCCACCTTTGAATCTATTGTACTCACAGCATGTTTTAAAGTAAGTCCAATGCGTTCTGCGACATCACGGTTGTTATGAACATCGGGGGGCAGGTTGTCCCATGCTTGTACTATAACAAACATATCATCGACACCAATACCTGGAAATAGAATTGTGTCTTATTGCTTCAGAAAAGGCATATTACTCTACTCCACCACCAGTACTATGTAAATCACAACTAAAGATTCCTTATTATAATACATTGTACCAATTTCACCATGATGGCACTTAATCTACAAACATTTTTACCATTTTATTCTTCCATTTTCTCCTTAGTTTTAGTTTTGATTGAGAGATAAATATCAAGCACTTGAGGTCCACTGTTTGACCACATTTCCAAACACCTCAAAGTTTATCAAAAATACTCTGCTGTGCATTGTATTTTCAAATCTCTTCTTGGTCTTTGTCATGTTGAATATATTACTTCCCAAACTTAACAGATAAATTATTATTTACACCAACCAACCCCTGGTAAAGGGAAATTGGGAGACCCATGAACAAAACAATCAAAAGAACTATGTAAAAAAGGTAGTAAGATTCCAATTTTTCCCTCAATGAAGATTAAAATAATGAGCCCTTCTTTTTGCCATTTTCTCTCTGATTCTCATTGTGCTGTTCCAGAAAATATCCATACCCATCCCACAGAAAGTTTTGTAGCTTGAACCACTCCCCCCACCCCTCCAGAAATCCTTTTAGTGTCATACTTTCCTTTAAAAAAATGGGCTTTTGAAACCCCCCTCCCCCTTGGAATTTCCATTAACCTTCCTTGCTGTGAGTATAGATATTTTCTGGAACTACACATTGCTTTCCTGTGGTGGACATGTTTTATGAACTTGCAAAGAACACAGGGTAACTCGGCACGGAATAGTAGCCAACATAAGCACAAATCACAGTCAGTATGGTACAAATGATTAAATGTACCTGTATTGGTGGGTAAGGGTAATGTTCTCCTCTATTAGTTTATCACTTTATGACTCTAGCATTCATCATTAATCACAAAAGTACTAAATATTTCATTTCAGAATTTTCCCCAAAAACCACGAGATTGGGAGTCTTGTCATGAAGCTGTGAGAAAAGATAAAAAATTGTGACATTCATGGCAGAATAGTGAGAGCTGGCAGGTCTGATTATGAATAGTTTCTTAACAGGCTAAGTGATCTTACCAAGTAAGAGGAAAGGCAGTGTGGAATGAACAGGTCCATAGAAAACTCCAAATGCACTGGCCAGTCCAAATGACACACCAATGGCTAACCCAACACACACAACTCCAAGTAAAGCCAGCCATGCCTGGTAACAGAGAACAAAAAATTCATCCAGGTTAAACAATCTGTTTAGAAAATACTTGTGCCACCTATGGATTAAACCAATCATAAATACACTGAGATCCCAACCCATGGCCAGCCTGTTAATGGCCACCTTGTTATTAAAGCCACTTTATTCTAGCCCAAACAAAAGCTCACTCCTGAATTCATTTTGTTATTTTAAGAACCTCTTTAAGATGGCCAGATTTTTGTGGCCCGTTGGTGACCATGCAAATTTACGGGGTTCCACTGTAACAGCAAAACCAATCTTGACTAGCTTGCACACAATCTTTTTGCAAAACACACTTGTTACAAGTGCATGTGCTTTGAGTTTTGATTGGTTCAGTAGATGGTCTCTGTCCTGTCATTAGCCAGAGTGATTACTTTGGCTTTGGTTTAATGAAACACAATAACAAACAGCTCTGTTGATAAATGATAAATGCATTTTTATCAATGGTAAACAATAGCTAGACTGCAAGCTGTCTCTCTATTTCCCCAGTGTGCAAAGAGTTTCTAGCCTGCAATGAAGCAACAAGAGATGCAAGCGTGTAAACGTATGTTAACTTTTGTCAGTAGCATTACCTTGATATGAAGACGGGTGAATTGTCCAAGCATGATGGCCACATAAGCAATGATCAGCATGTATCCGATGGACAGAAGTTGAACATCACCTTCTATAGTCCCGCCTGAATCCTCCTGTAACCTGTCATTCCAATCAAATTTAAACATTCATGAATTCAACAATAAGTTTTGGGTTAACTGAAAATGAATTTTTGACACCAATTACATGTAACTTCTTATTTTCCATTGTCATATTCTTTGTGAATCACAATATGAAAGAAAAGAAAAAAAATCTAAATATGGTTAGAACAAATGCAAAAAAGAAGATATGAAATATTTAGAAACAGATATCCTGGGATATTGAGAAGGAAAATTGCTGTTTTTGAAAAAGGAATTAACACGATAAGGGATACAAATTATTTAGGCCAATATTTATTAATAATTATAGGATATGGGAGACAACCCCAGCCCCCAAGTTGAAATGATTTTGTAAGACAGTTTTGAAATACAATAGAAATAATTTCTTTAATTTTTAAATTAAGTGTCAAAATCTACAACATCAGTTGACATTTTCATGGAAAAAAAATCCTATTAGCTTAGCTTAGCTTATCTTATCTGATAATTGTGTACAACTTACGTACAGTAACACATCTTCCCTTTGTGATGTGAACTTCAATTTTATTTTGTTTTCTTACATACAGTTACAATTTATTGTTTGCCCTTGCAACTATAGCTGTAGTAATATTCCAGAATTAATCAAGGCGGGGATTTTGGCAGCAACCAATGAAAGCTTCCTTATCAAACTACTTAAGTGTCACACTGTCAAAATTAATATAAAAAATAATAATTTTTGAACATTGCCTTTTTGTAACTTGCTCAGTATCTGCGATCAATATGGAAACCCATATTAAGATTCACAATGTTACTAGGAAGAGTAATGAAAGGGTGCCTGGAAAAAACAGTCCTAAGTGACTTTTGATAAATTGCTAGATTCTCCCTCCAAATTGCTTCATATTTTCTTGTGAAACACAAGGAGAGTTTGACATTACATCAGAAGTCACTTTAAACCTTATCCTGTGCACCCCTTGTGCAAGGGAAACTTACCCTGTCTGGGTAAAGTAAAACAGTTCTATAGATTCTGGCAGCTCTAAGTTGTCCATCAATTTGTTGAATTCCTCTTCCCATGCCTCTGTCACTGGATCCTCCTGAGGATAAAATAACGGTATTTAAGAAATAGCCCCAGCTCCAGCGTGGCAACTGCGACTTACCAGACAGATGCACAGTCAAAAATGTCCATAAAAGCATTTTGATGCTTCATTGTAATGTGAGACCACTACAAGGTACCACAAGGTGTGGCAGAAAGTTGAAAGCTCCAGCAGTGAGGCAAAAATTGTTCAAATTGGAGCAGCAAGGAGGAAGATTTTTCCAAGCTGACCAGAAAAGAGGAGAGATGAACTATATCCTTTTTTGCATTGGAGGGGGAAATAGAGCAGTGAATTCAAATTTCGGCTGGAAAACGGCCTCACGGTACAGGTCTTTTGAAACAGCTCTGTCCAGCCTTGACTTTGTCTATACATGTATGTATAGAAAGCTGCTACAAGCACTTCAAAAAAAACCCAAAACAATGAAATAAGCCAAATGGAAAACAGAAACCAGGCAAGGTGAGTATATTTTCTTTGTTTTGTTCCAAAAAAGTAACATTTTATTTTGTTGTACGTTTTTATCCTTTGTTACTTTAAACTCCTTACATTGCGTTTTAGAGTGCCCAAATTCTCAATGGCCGAAGTGTAACACAACACCGCACACTTTAGGTGCTCATGTCCCACTCGATAAGCGTACATAAATCATTTTAATATTTGATTGATTCC
Organism: Orbicella faveolata; assembly: GCF_042242905.1. NCBI lineage: Eukaryota > Metazoa > Cnidaria > Anthozoa > Scleractinia > Merulinidae > Orbicella > Orbicella faveolata. Next base: position 15,347,478 of record NW_028301541.1, read on the forward strand.
TCCAATCATGAGTTTGGGAAGCCTGTGGTGGAGGTTTGGGAGAATGAGAAATGCTGTGGGAACAGCCGACAGACCAATGTTTTCACAGCTTTTTGGAGTTCTCCCAAACTTTCACTTAATAACTTTTTATAGTTAAATGAAGTAGACTCAAGCAACCTTTAGGTTCAACCTACCAAAGCTCCTGTATTTTTATTCAGTTCAGGACTGAATTTTATTCCGTATGACATCGACATCGCTTCTGCTTTCACAATGTGATCTGTTGAATTCCGTTTAATCCCACCAAGGTATTGGGACAACACAAATCTCTTTTTGGTAACAGGACTGAAAATACAAAACAAATAAAGAACAAAAACATTAATAAAGAAATAACCAAAATGAACCCAAAGACAGTAAATGAATGGTCTGCAAATAACAAATGGCTCAGGTACATGTATGTACCAAATTGTAGCCTGTTTTTGGGAGCTGCCACGAAGAACAAGAGGAAAAAGGGTGAGGAGTTTGTGACCTCACCCACTTTCTTCTCCAAATCCCCTTTGTTCTTACACTTGCCTCCTTCTCCTTTTGCTCAACCCAACAGACAGAGAGCCTGGAACAGGCTAACCACAATGATAGAAGGACCAAACAAATGAATGAACAAATAAATGAACACCACAATTATTTCAGGGTTACAATATTAGGTACTGTGCAGGCTTTTAGCCAAGATTTGAAAAATAGGCATCTAAAATGTGCTATGGGGTCTACTCAAATGAACAATAATATTTATAATTGAAAATACCAAGTGAAAAAGAAAACAATTGTCTTTAAAAAGTAGGCACCTTCAGAACTTCGAGATACCCATCTGGCTAAAAGCCTCATACCATATTTAATAATAATATTACTCTTTCCATTTAATTTCTGGAATATATTCTGCAAGGAAGAGTTTCACGCCTTGCACGAATAGGATAATAATAACAAATGACAAAAAACTTTGAAGTTGATCGATCATTTTCATGTGATGCCATCGAGTTCTAAAATCCAAAATTAAAGAGACACCAGAGTTTCTATCCTCATCGGAAATTATATACTGTATAAGAAGTGTGAATGAATATATGTTGACAACTTTACTGCTCAATGGCGTCCTTCAATTGGAAACCACGACATTTTGAGTTTCAGGGTAACGGGGGTGCATGACATACGGTGTAGAGCTACAATTATATTATTGCCCTTGTCCAAACTTAAATTATACCATCTTATCTTGTGATTTTTAGCCATTTGTGAAGTAAAAGTAGTAGGAAAAGTGTTAAATATATGAGCATACATGTATGTTTGTGCACTTCAGATAATCAATGGCCTAGATATCCAAGTAAGTTCCAGATGGTTACACTATTTTCTGGCCACTATATTGGTACACCACAGAAGTACACCAACATGGTGGCTCCATACTGGGCTCTGTAAATTTGTATGAATCATTTCAACAAATATCTGGCATTTTGGAAGGCACACAGACCTAAAACTTGGAGAACTGTATTCTTTATTTATCTTCTATAAAATTGCATTTTCTTGACTACATCCACCAAATGGTTTTTGCTTTATTTGTTTTTATCTGTAACAGTGAAAACAATCTATACAGTGTACCTTATGAGTGAAGGTTGGTTGACCTTGTTCAGGATGTCTTCCTTTGTAAGACTATTAATGGTAGCCTCGTCAAATGACCACAGCTCCAACAAGCCATTAGTTAAACACACAGGGCCAATTCTAAAACAAATAACAGCAATCATGAACAGTTGATAAACATGTAGATCTGAATTAACAGTGGCCAACAGAAAAGTACGAGTCCAAAAAAAGGGGTTGAACTTTATTCCTTACTCTCGCTTCCTACCCCTACAGGATAAGTCTGCATATGAGCCACGTGGCCCATCAGGCAGGCGCTTATCTCCAGTTTCTGTAGCACAAAGCAACTTAGCATATTTCTACTCCCCCGTGGATGTGATGCTGGACCTCCCTGGTGGGGACCCCCATATAAAAAGGAAAGGGCTGTTCATTGAAAATTTTGAAAAGAACCCCTACTGTAAGAGGTAATAAGGTCTTGTTTTATGGGTGTGGCTTGAAATTTTTGTCACACCTTAGAGGTACCAATTCTAAAACAACATAAGTCATTATCACCCTGTTGTATTGTTTTGGCTCAGTGCCCTTTGAAATGGTACCGCGAAAGCTCCCGCTGTGGACCTTTTGAAGCTGAATACCCTGAGAGATATCAAAATTGCCTTTTAAAATCCTAAAAGATAAGATGAGCACTCCTGTCCTTCTTATATGGGAGTCTCCCCCTGGGGCTAGACCATCGCAGGGTTACCCCCAACATAAAATTTCACAGTACCCATTTATACACTTGGGTGGAGGGAGGCACTGTTAGAGTAAAGTGTCGTGCCCAAGAACACAACACAATGTCCACAGCTAGGACTCAAACCGGGACTGCTCAATCCCGAGTCAAGTGCGTTAACCATGAGGTTACCAAGTCCCCCCGCCATCAAAGTGTAGCAGCTGTCACTGTTTTGGGGCTAGGAGTACATATATTGTTTCTGTTGTTTGGTTCATTGTTCTCTCAAAGAGTATCAAGCCATTTATGTGAGGCCTTGCAAGAGCTCCTACCTGACCCAGTAAAAATGTCAGTAAGATTTCTGTATTTCACCTGAAGCAAAGTTTCTCCCATGATTTGTCTGTGCCATTATCCATGCCCCTGACCTCATTATGAATCATAAGTGCCTAACAAGTAAAAAGAAATCATGTCCATTAATACATGTAATAATAAAATTAATAACAAAAAATACATTACATAGCTGAACTGGTCCACAATGAAAAAGACTGGTTCCCCTTACGGTCTGAATTCTGCAATACAGACTGCTACGATGTACTGCTTACAAATTAATTTTGGCAAATTACTTTTTCAACTCATTACACAAAGTTAACAGTTTATTGTCAAGTAGAAATCTGTTTACCTTCATGTTTGGAGGAAAATTTCAAAGACATTTTTTATGTTCACGAAAGTAACGTGAGAAAATATGTAAATAAATGCTCACCTTTCTTGCGTGTTTGTTGAGAATGGATCACAGAGGTATATAAATTTAGCCGCAGATTAAAAAGAGCCATTATAATAAGTAAGTTATTGAACTAGTATTGGAGAATACTGTTCCTTTTTTTTTTCCAAGTTTATGGACTTTGCCAGCAGCAAGGTCCATAGACCTGCAAGAAGAAGATCTAGAACTGACCCAATATTTCTTCCATATGGACCAGTTATGTTAGTACAATTACATACTAATTAATTAATCAATTAATTACACAACATGCATCCATTCGGTCATATAACTGGGAAAGTGGGAAAACAAAAGAAAAATGTGGGGGTTGACTGGGAGAAAAAAAGTAGGAATCTGGGTCTTTCCCACACAGGTCTTCTACCCCTTATTTTTTGTTTTCTTTGTTTTGCTTTCCTGCTTTTTCGATGGTCCCCACAAACTTAATGACTTAATCTTTTGAGTAACTATTTTGAAATAAGATAGCATTAATTTATATCTTTCTTTACCTTTTTTAAAGTGGAAGGTGTAAGAACATCTTCAGTCACCAGCAATGCAACAGAAGCACGCATTTCTAATGGAAAATTATCATCAACCCAGTTCTTGTGTTTCTGAGCTGTGGAATCTCCAGGAGTCCATAACTTATCTCCACGACTCTCCTGAGTAAAGTTGACAAGCCCAGCGAGACATGCACCACAGACACTCAGGCAAATTAAGATCGTGATCCATGGACTTCCACCCACTGCTTTACCCAATCTGTGGAAAGATTTGACAGCTTGAAAGTGTGTTTTTATTTACCAAAAGCTAGTGTGAAACAGATGATTTTCTCTGCATCATTGACACTTTCCCAGTTTGAGACTAAGACAACTAAGATTTTCCCCAAAATACCATAATCATGGCAAACCCCTATACCAAGATTAGGTTATAGCAGTCTATCTTTGGCTTTTGCTTGGTGTGAAATCGTCTAAGTCTGCATTTAAGCTAGGAGACTCATACAGCCAGTGTTTAACTCAAGTTTTCATGGCACAAAGCTACTTAGAATATTTATTTTCTCCCCTGGATGGGATGGCTAGTCCATCACAGGGATCTCAACTGATTTACCCGTACCCATTTATATTCCTATGTAAAAAGAGGCACTTTCACAGTAAAGAGTCTTGCCTAAGAGCCAACAAGATCATTTACAGTGTACGACTTCTATTTATCTTCAAAGAAAAAGATCTTCCAAGGATTCTTAAAAATATCTCTGAAAGATCTTGCAAAGATCCTAAATAAAATGACTGTGTTTTTCCAGAAAACATCCATACCTCCTCAACAGAAGGGGTTGTTTCCAAACCCTCCACCCCTCTGGAAATTCCAATAAAGCTTGACACATTTCTTTAAATGTTTTGGTCTTAGAGAACCCCCAGCCCCACCCCCTGGAAAAATTCCAATCCTTTATGTGGGGGAGGGGGGGGGGGTATGGATATTTTCTGGAACTGCACAATATCAGATTGTAAAGAAAAGATATTGGCAAGGATCCTCCAAGATTTTCAAATATCTTGGCAAGGTCTTTGAGGAAAATCTTTGAAGATCCTTAAAGACCCTCAGAAACACTAGCATCAGAAAGACAAAGATCCCGAAAGACCCTCTCAAGAATGTTGAAGGTCTTAACAGATCTTTGAGGATCTTGGCAACAATACCATTTTTAAAGCTTTGGTTAAGATCCTTGATAGGATCCTCAAAGACCATTGTCAATATCTTTGGAGATCCTTGAAGATTGTCTCATGAGAAACAAGTCAAGAGGTGGTAACTTACACACACTTTTGAGCTGTGCTGAATTGCTGAATTTTTTAAGGTTGAATTTAAGATTTATCCTAAGCAGAGGGTCGCACAGGGGGGTTCTATGGCACGGTTCATGAACGGAAAAAATTGAGGGTCACGGATCAAGGCTATAACAATTTCGTTTTCCAGAATCGCAAAAATAAGCAAGTAGGATACTCTTTCTAATAACCTGCTCTTACACTAGAAAAAGTGTGTGAAGAAAGAAAAATAGTGAAAGGTTAAGTCAATGCTCCATATTGCAAATCACATGTCTAAGTCACTCTTGATAGACGACTGTAACCATTCGGAGGACCCGCATCTCAAAATCACGTAGAATTGAATGGTGAAATTAAGAATATCGGTGAATAATTCAAGTTCTTCACGGGTCATGAAAAACCTTTAGGTCCCAGATCATGAAGAATAATTTCGTGAACTCACATATCATGGAAAATAAAATCAGCTAATCAGGCATCACAAGAATACTCCTGTACGACCCTCTAAGCAGGATAGAGATGAAGAATTGAAACTAAAAAAGGTTATGGGAAAGTTTGTTTACTCAGTCAACACGATCATAACCAATTTAAACTTTGTAATAGGACAGCCAAATAAAGCTTGTTTCCATTAATCAACACAGCTGTGCAAACCAAATTGTTTTGCTATTTAGATATGTCATTATTTCAGACACAACCGCCAACCATAGTTACAATAATTATTACTTCTTTTTGGATATACTGCTTTAAATTAATATAATTAATAACCCATCCTTGGATCTTCAATCCCGAAATACAGAGCGTCAAGTTCGTTAGCTGAAAGTTTAAACTGTACGTTCTTACATTTGACACTGAAGATCAACTTACATTAATTGAAGTGTAAACATTTCCTTACCTTTATGAACACGAAACACAAGCAGCGGCGCTAAGATATACGTATATTGAGAAAGAATCGGGATTTTAAAACAAGACAGCTACATCAAGCAGGTGTTGTGGTGGAAGGCGGCCATGTTGCAAACTTGGGCCAAGATCAGGCAGAAAGCACGAAACATGCATTGTGCCTCATTTAACTAATTTGACATCAATGAAGATAACACTACATTCCGAATCTAAAGTAGACGTGAGTTTCTCTAACAATTCGCCAGAATGAAAGCCAAATTAGACCGAAAGTGATCTGCGAAAATCTTGTTCGTGCTTCAGCGTTACGTAACATGATGTACTTTCTATCGAATATTTTCCGCAATCACCCAAGAAGGCCAATAAAAATAATCTGTTACTTATTAACTTAGCCCACACTTTGACCCTGCTCGATATCTGGACCAAGGACGTAGAAGTGCTTTCCTCAAAAAAAGCAAACAAGACCAAAATATCGCCAAGTTTTCAACTTTGGTTACGTAAGTTTGAGCAAAAGTGTCAAAAGCCATTAATTATACCAATGTAAATTTTTTTAAATTTTACTTTAAGAAGCATTCAGAACTGACACAGACTTCGGTCGGCGAAGTTAAAATACTTGGTTTTCTCCTTTAAACTTACATATTCGAACTACAGATAAGCTTACACTATATTAACCGCGATTATCTTGAACGTAAAACTGCCTAACGGACAAAAATACAGCAAAACGGAGTAGCTTATAAACTTACTCACCTGTAAAAACCTTTCTCCAACGAACCAGTGATAAAATTACTTATTTTGGTCAAGCATCCGCAATTTTGCTTTTCTTTTTCGGTGTTATCAGCGTTTGGACCATCCATTTTGCTTCGTTTCCTGCCGGCCTGCTGGTTTTCACACACTTGAGTTCTGTCAACACTCGAAAGCGGTAAGATGACAAAGCACTATCAATCAATTCCGCACCAGGATGGGGTAGGTAAGGATATCAAGGAAACTCATTTTCCTAGTCATTTATGATAGTTCTGTAAACTAAAAGAGGCTGTAAATAACTGCATAAGTGGAAATATTTTGGACAGGGAATAGAAGAGATAGTATAAAAATGGTGTTTAAGAGACATTTTGCAATTTATTCTGAGAGATAAGGGAGGGGACCCAGAGTAATCCTTGGTATTCTAGCTGGACTTCGTTGACGTCATTATGCAAATTTGAGCAAAACTACAAACAAACAAGAACAGATTTTGTCGTTCTCGACCTTTGCTCATGGGCTATTCCCGTGAAACTAGTTTACGTATAACCATGGGTTTGTCAGGAGCCCGTTAGGTTTAGTGGATATTCAAAGATGTTAACACGGCTAATTTTATTTGGAACGCTTAACGTAGCCGTCGAATGACTCACAAACTGCGTCAGTCTGTGCGTCATCTTCACGTTTTTCTGTGTGCCGACTAAAAATTCAAAACATGCAACTTTCTCGGCTACTCGAGTGCGCACATTGAAATCGCTTCAATTCAATACGATATCTTTATTTCGCATAAAAATAATATTATTTTCAATTAGAATATATTTAGGTTTGGAATTAATAGTGTATAAATTCAGTTATCAGTATTACATAAATTCAGTTATTACAGCCTCGGCGGTGGATATTGATCGAGCGTTATTTCACAAACTAGGTTGTTTTCAATGAGACTGGATCCACTGGATTTTTGAGTTAGCCCTCCAGCCTTTTTACGTTTCACGGCTCCCATATCTCCTTTCGATCTCTCAGTTTCAACTTTCTAAACCTGCCAAGGATAAAAATTGGCAAATGTTAATTTTAAAAGACTTCTGAAGTTAGAATTATCTGTATATACGAATTTATCCACATCTTTGCATTTGTAAATTCTCGAAAATACAGTTGTCCTGACCAGAAAGGCCAGACAGAGCATATATCATAGTATGCGAACTTGAAAGGCCGGTTACCAGGCTGGACAGGTTGAAAAGCTGGTATCTCTTACCCTAAATTTGTCTAGAGGAGACTGATTTTTCTTTTCTTTTCTGGCTAAAGAATAATCCTTGCCTCTCCATGTCTTTGAAAATTTCGTTTTTCTTTCCATTCACAATTTTTGTTTTGGTCCATTCCTTGCATTACTATTTGACTGTTTCCCCACCAACCAATTAGTACCCAGTTCGTCGCGTTCTTTTGTTTCCGAGAGAGAGTAGACCTCAAAACAAATATGGCGGCAATGGCGGTTAGAAGAATCCCGTACACTTATTCTGCTTTTGAAGAGTTTTACAGCTGTTTTTACCAACATTGTCACAAATAATGATTTCAGATCGAAGATGACAACTCGATTTTCAAGTCTGATTGAAAGAAAACTCAAGGAACATGATGAATTCGACGGCTGAGTGTGTGATGTTTCGATAAAATTTTGTAGCGTGCTCTTGCGTGTTCGCAAAGTTCAACATGGATGGAGCTCATCAGAAGAAAGCTGTGGAAGATCTGATGGCCGAAAATCGTGCCATCTTAGAAGAACTTGCTCAGTGTAAAGCTGATAAGGATTTTGTGTGGAATCTATGGCGAAGATTGCAGTCGGCACAACCAGAAGTTACCTCTGTTGTGAGCATGGTCATCGCACGTGAGAAGGAAAAAAGTGAACAAAAGGACAAAAAAGTTTTGGAAATATTGCAGATGAAAGACGAAAAGATCAAAGAACTGACTGAGAAAGTACTATCGGCAGAAGATGAATCTCACTACAGCAAGACAAGGTACCACGATTTGCTGATCGAGAATGAAGAGCTCAAACAGAAATTAGACGAAAGAGAAAGGGAATTCACTTCAAGAGAGAAAGAAATGAGTGAAGAAAACAGTTATTTGTCCAGTTTGTTGAAAGCTCATCAGTTACAGAAGGAGACTGATGACCAAACTGTCAAAGAGAACTTGGATCGTATCGAAGAGGAGAAGAACCAACTTAAGATCAGAATAGCAGTTTTGGAGAAACAGGTCAGCGATTTTAGCGAGGAAAAGTTGAAGATGGCTTCAGCGATCGAAGTTAATGCTACCCTTGAGGAGAAGATAAAATCCTTAGAGAATGAATTAAGTCTCCTAACCTTAAAAAGTACCGAAGTTGCGAAGAATTGCGATGAAGCTGAATTAAAATTGACCGACAAAGAAAACATTGTGAAGGAGCAATTAGAAACACTGCACGAAAAATCTGAAATGATTGCACAACTAGAAGGCGATCTGGCGGCTGTGAAAAGTGAACTTGGACAAGCAAGAGAAAGTTGTAATCAGGTTACAGCTCAAGTCTCAGAGCAGGCAAGAATTATCCAACAGCTCGAGGATAATCAAAATAGCAACAGAGTGGCACTGATGGACAGTGAGCAAGAATATCGCAAAGGACTTGCTTCGCTGCAGAAAACTGTTGCTGATCTTCAGGGGCGATGCGCAGTTTACCAAGAAAGCGAAGCAAAATTGTTGCAGGACGTTGATAGACTCAAAGAGAACGCACTTAAGCAAAAAGAAGATCTTAATGTCAAGGAACTGATCATTGAAGAATTAAAAGATGCTGTTAGAGATGGTATTCGATCAGGAGAAGTTTCGAGGCGCGAAGAAGAAGAAGTCAAGGCTGATCGTAGATCTACTCAGAAAAAAGTTAGATTAGAAGCAAAGACGAGTGAAACACTTCGTCCCAGATTTCAACGAGAGAAAGAGCCAGGAAGCTTAGAGGAACGGCAAGAAGGAGAACTTGTTGACCTCTCTAATGAAATAGTCGAAGAATCTGGATCTGAAGTCACGAGAAATCAAGAATCGATGGAAAGAAGGCTAGAAAAAATTTTAGCACTTCGCGAGCTCGAAAGCAGATTGGGCGAAAGCCGAAAAACGGTTGATGAACTTAAGAAACTGCTGGAGCTTAAGGAAGCGGAACTTGTAGAGACTAGACGCGCTCATTCGCAGCGACAGCAGCGTTACAGGATGCTCAGGGAGAATTATCAACTTGTATTAGAACAGATCAAGACTTACGAAGCTTCAAACGCCGACGGAACCGGAAGTGTCACGCCACTCCCGGACAGACCGGAAGAACGAGAATTGAGGCACTTAGACAGTGACCAAGTGTGGAAGGAACTGGCTCATTATAAACGTGGCTACGAAGAGCTGGCGAAAGAGAGGCATGATGTGTTAGAAGAGATTGACGTCCTTCGAGTTCAACATGCCCATAATATTGCAAACATCCAAGAACTGCGAGTTCAACTTGGAGAAGAAAGGGAAGAGAATTCCGCTCTTCAGAGTAAGATTGTGTCCGGTGAGCAAGCTTTTGATGCGCTTCGAGTTGAAGTGGAAAAACGTGAAGACCAGGTACAGAGCTGGCAGGAGAAAGCTCTGCGCGGACAAACTATTAGCAGCGAGCTTGAAGACGAAAACCAACTTCTTAGACACGAGATTAAGGCGTTACAAGGACAAAATAAAGCGCTCACTGAGGAATTCAGTGGCCTTGCTGGTGAGTTTGAGAATCTTAAAAAGCGTTATGATGAAATGGTAACCAAAGAGATGAACAGGAAGACTACAGAGGTTGAAATCCCAGATGCTAAAGAAAAAGCGAGTCATGCTGAAACTACAAGCAAAACCACTCAGGCTGAGACAGAGCAACTTGCTAAGCAGCACGTTGAATCTTTGAGTAGTTATGACGAACAAGTGAGGCGCATTGCTGACAGAATTTTATCCAGTCCCACCAAGGAAGCAGAGGTGCCAGAACAAACACGTGGCATCACACAAGGCACACAGACGGACAGGATCCCTCGTTTTGCTGACTCTGGCGTTAATGTGAATTTAGATGCGGAAGATGCTTCATCCATGGATGAAGAAGAATCAATCGATGTCAAAGGCAGTGCAAAGAAAAGCATGGTGTCTAACGAGGGAAGCGCTCGTCCGCAGCGAACTCCACAGCCCAAAAAGGTGTTAAGAAAGACTCCGAGACGAAACGAGTGGGCAAGCATGAAGCAACGGATTCTTAGTCTAACACAAGAGGTTTCTGCACTGCGTCAATCCAAAGATAAAGCAGTGAAGGCATTGAATGTGCAAAAAAACGACTTTGAAAGCTTGCAAACGGAATACAACTCGTTACTGAGTAAGTTACAAGTCAGCCGGAACTCCGTGCAGCAGTTGACTGATAGTCTGAAGTTGTGCTTGCAAGAGAAAGATCTTTTGGCGGCGGAATTGAAAGAAAAGAATGAGTTGGAATCCAGACCGACTGCTTTGTCGATAGCAGAGTGGAAGCGCTTAGAAGAGGAATTGCGACTGGCTACATTGGAGTGTATTCGCTTGGCTAATATTGTTAGAACTGTAGGGAGTGAAAACGAAGACTTACGAACAAAGCTTAAGGAAGCGCAAGGGAATTGTTCAAGGCTTGAGCACGCGGTAACGCAGAAGAAAACACTGGTGGATGAAATGAAATCTAAAATAAGAGACGTTGAAGAGAAAACTAAGAAAGATTCAGAAACGGCCAAGAATTTGGAAGAAAGGCTCTCGCATTGCAAGGAGAGGGAGAAAACTAACAGAGTAAGAATCGAGACACTGGAACACAGGTTGGATGGCGAGAGCCGCGAGAAACAAAACTACCATCAACAGCTGCTGAGCTGTCAGAAAGAACTGAAGAAGAAAACACAGCAGCTAAGTAGGTATGCTTTTAAAAAAAATGCGACGCAATAACATCGATATGCGACGCCATAACATCGTTTTGAACATTGATCTGCTAATGTTGTTTTTAGGTGAGAAAAGAGGGGGGATTTTAAGTATTAAGTAGTTGCTGTGCTAAAATTATTTTTGCGAGGATAACGTGTAATTTGTGTGGTTTTCTGTTTCAAGGTCCCAGACTCTACGCAACCAAGCTAAATTAGTCATTAGCGAGATGGAAGCAGCGGCGACGATGCAGCTTCAAGGTTTAGCCAATCAGAGCGAAGCCACGATAGCCTCACTTCAGCGTAAGTTTGATAAAGCCCAGGAACGGATAGAAGAGTTTCAAGCGTTCGTTAGAACACTTGTGGAAGAACTGCTTATGAGTACTCGCACGATGCGCCGGAAACTGGAAGAATTTAAGGAGAAACAGTGGCAGGAGGCGTCAAAGACAGCCATGAAAGAAGCTCAGAGCAAGGCGTGCTCAATTCTGAACATATCGTCGGCGGATCTTGAAAATATCATGGACGAAGGTGCTAGTCAAAAGTTGGAAGAGGCGAGATTGAGGACAGAGCAGGAGCAGGCGTGGCTAGCCGAGGTGGAATCTGCATTGAAACGTCAAGGGACGTTTGCCGTACCGCTCTTAGAAGTATTACTGGACTTGGTGGACGAAAGAGTTGCCGTTGAAGCGAAATTTGCAGGATCGTAGATGAAATAATAGCTTGCGTCACTGGCTCTCTTTGAAGCGCAAAAGTACAAGAGTCAATGCTTGGTAGCTTGCGAACGCAGACGTATTTCCGGCTGTCGCTTGTCCTCGCCGAAAATAACGTCTGCGAACCCGAGCCAGGAAACGATTTCTGTGACGTAGGAATTTTAAGCCAATACAGTTTAGCTCAAGTAGCCCCAGAACTACTGCGCGAGGTATTCGCTGCGAGGAGTACTCGAGTTTCATTCTATCATGGAATCTGATTGGCCAAAGAGAAACAAAAGTCATTACGTCACAGAAATCGTTTCCTGGCTCGGGTTCGCAGACGTTATTTTCGGCGGAGACAAGCGACAGCCGGAAATACGTCTGCGTTCGCAGGTTAATGCTTGGAGAAAAACCGCGAGAACGACAGGGATTGGAAAAGAACGGAAAGGAACTCTTATGATGAACCATGACTCGTTCTTCGCAATTTTGCAGCATTGACGGCTACTTGCTCGGGCAAAACGATGACGCACGTACTTTTGTTATGGTTGAGCTTTGTAAGTGCTGTGCCCTTTAAAATAATGTAGCTCTCACTGCTATTTATTTCATGAAATCGTATCTTATGCTTTTTGCTATTAGTGAGAATTAAATTACTCAATCGCAACATAACCCTGAATTTCAATTGTGACTCTAGAATACTGCTGAAATTCAGACTACCGATGTTACTAAGACAAAGGCATTCCTTTTCACCGTATCCAGTTACCAGACGATTGAACGAAGAGTTTTGTTGTAGATGACATCTTTCCTAGCCATGCTGCCTCCAAATTTTTCAACCAGGTTCCAAATCATGAACAGCTTACCAAATATGACAAAGGCGTTAATTAATTAGTGGCAAAAGCTATTAGCATGAATGGAGCTTGTCATATTTTATCCTCTTTATATTATATAGCTGCTAGGGCCTCCAGCTGCGTTCGACTGGCAGGTTATAGGCTACAGGTTCGACTTGGAAATGTTTTTGAGTAGCTTGTACCGTTCATCTATATCTTTCTATCCGGTATTATCCAGTTCAGTTGAGTACAAACAAGGCACGTGTACGAGTTCAAACATTCCGCGATATGTGCTCTGGGAAACCAGTTTAACAGGTTGACTTAATACATTTATTTATCCTAACCGAACGAGAGCCTGAAGCGCAGTTTCAAAACCTGGATTTCGGGAAAGAAAAAAGTTCAATAACATACTTGGCAAACGAGATTTGAGTGTGTAATGTCGCTGTTAAGTTTTACACGCCACTTGAAATAACGTGAAAAACGGGTTCGCTAAAATGCAGCAAGAATAGGAAAAAATATACAGCTATACTACACGCTTTAAGAGTTTCCCAAGATACATACTAGTTATGCAACCCTCTCGAGTGGTATACCATGGTATACCTCTCGAGTCACTTGTATTTTCGCGGTCTACATACGAGTCTTTACCACGAAAGAGCGTTGTATAACTATTTTATACCATGCCATAGAAAATGCAGTGGCTGTCACGTTCCACAACCGATGGAACTGGATTATTGCAATGAATGGATACGACACACGAGTTAAATCTAGAAGTCCGCCATGCTGCTTTAATAATCAACTTCCCAACTTACATTACGCGCTTAAGTATATTATGTATGATGCACCGAAATGTACCCTACAAACACTACAGTGGCCAACACAATCAATGCGACATACGCGCGGCGCACGATGGAGGACTGGGGTGTAACAATATACAATGGCTTTCCTGTATTCTGATTGGCTGTATTTTCTATGTCATGGTATACCTTTCTTCCAAGCCACGTGGCGTTACCAATACAATACTTTGTCTAAAAGGATAATCTTAGGATAGATAAATCTAAAACGAATAGACGTTAACACGTGTAGTAACATTTAACAGTTTATTGGAAAACTCCAAAAACCGTACAGTTTCTCCTTTCAAGAGAACAAGTGCTAAGCAACATATTAGTTTATTTTCAGAATTAACTACGCCGTTGCCTGTTTTCCAAAAAGGTAATGGCATTAACGATAAAGAAAGTATAACAAATATAAACATGATCTAAAAATAAAAGATTTACAAAGTAATGTGTTTACCACACAACTAGCCAGACCTTGCCGCAGCAGAAAATCGGACGAAATTTAACTACAGTACCAGACTCTAGTTACCAGGCTTCGCACGGTGATTTCCTACAGCGGTGCGTACTGGGTAATATTTCAAATTCATTAAAAATAAAACTATGATAAATTAATGGCTGTTTTGCAACCTCGCCCCATGCTAGTGCACATTTTATAAGATGCACATTTTATGTACTACTTCCAAAACTGTACATTTTACAGTGAAACCTATTTAAACCTGAACGGAAATATTTTTAGAAGGTTGCTGTTGTGAAGCCTTCGTCAAAATGGCTAGCTAACAAAACAAAATAAATGTTTTCTTCAAAAAGAAATCCTTTAACTTTAAAGGAAATCAAGTTGTTATTCACTGAAACAAAACGCAGAGTCCTTTCTTATTATAAGGATCAAAGCAACAAGCTGGTTCAAAGATGTTACCGTGTCGACCTTTCTCCGGGGGAGTAGAGTGCCACTACCTCCATGACCCCCCGGATGAGATGATAGTCCATTGCATGTAGGTCATCCCCCCCCCGCCCCTCCCCGCAAGCTTTCTGTCAGGTTGCCCTAACAATTCGCTGGTACCCATTCATACTCCTGGGTGGAGAGGCACTCTGAGGGTAAGAACACAACACAATAACATTGGCCGGGGCTCGAAAGCAGACCGCTCGATCCGGAGTCCGGCCCGTCAACCATTCCAAGCTTCGAAAAACGAGGAGGATAACTTCATAGAAAACACATTTTAAAGGAAGTTGTTTCATGACCAAAACAAATCTCTAGAGTATTTGCTCCCGCGGGCTGCAATTCCAGTTCGCTCCCAACAACACAACATTCCAGAAATATTTCAAGCGTTCAAAGATTTACGTACGAGTCTCACCGCAATGACTATGCCAAATTTTCTAAATATTTCTTATAGGCCGTCGCATACTTTGATTCCTCTGGTTAAATCAAGGTTCCATTCGTCAAATATCTTAACCAGCTACACAAGTTTTAAACTAATTTCAAACACGTCCCATACTGACGATATTTGGTTCGTCGGTGGAAACATTGCGTGACGATCCACAGCGTTGCGTGACCTGCCAAAGCGTTGTGGGCGATTCAAGTAACGTTTGCGCAAAGACGATACGTGAACAGGACTGCACAATATTAAGTGCTAAAAAATTCAACTTAAGGATTAAAGAAAACTGTGTTTTTTGGTGTTTTTGATGTAAGTTAAATAGTAAAGATAAGAAATGTAACAGAAAACTGCAATCTAAATTGTCCCCAGTAACGGCTCGCTTTTCATACTTATTCCTAAAAATTTAACTGAGGTTTACTTAATATGGTTAAACCTCCACTTGCAGACACTACCCGCTCATGGCCACCTCTTATAAGCGAATTCTCAGTCATCGTGTCAGCCATTTTTGAGCCTTCTATATAACAAAGAGATCCCTTCCCTAAACGAACACTTTTTTAGGTCTCAAGGGTTTCTGCTTATAAGAGGTTTCTCAGTGCTACGAATACCGGGGAAAATACCGGAGACATTTAAACGTATACTTATTTACAGACTTAAGTGTGGGTAGAAAAGAAATAACGAGCAACAAAAACAGGGGGTAAAGTAAGTATCCCCTGTTAATCCAATCCCCGTTATACCCGATTTGACGAGAGCACAAGTTTTCTCCGATAAATCCTAAATTTGATTGGTTATTTTAATTTGGAAACTCAGACGTCCTCAGAGCCTGGAGTGAAATCGGACATTCTTACGAAGGTCACCCTTGGACCCGCCTCCTCGTCATTGTAAGGCGGCTGTTCCTCCAGCTCAGGGGCAGCAGAAGGCGCGTCTTCACCCATGCCGTCCGTTTGATTTTTCGCAAAGTTTATAAACACCTGTAATGAGATAAAGTGCACGGTTTGTTTTAAACCTTTTTACCACACGTAAAATTTCATACTTAACAACGATAAATATGGCGCGAGAATTGGAAGGTGGGAATATTTTCGGAAGGGGTAGATAACGGAATTATGCATTACCCGCTAATAAAGCAACAAGATTTCGCACACCACTCCCCTTCAGGAGAGAGGTATATTACGTCATCTTAGGTCGCAGCCCGGTAAGCCGTTATAAGTTCTTTTTTACATGGCTGTGTCTCACAAGGACTGGGAGCTACCAAATTCACGAATTTGATCGGCTAAAATCGTTTATTGACCGATATTGATCGATATTGACCCATACAGTCCTCCTGCTCGGTTAATAAGAGCTAAGTTTTGTTCTCAATTTGCCCACTAAACCTGACAAACAGGAAAGAACTTTCAACAAACCTGATCGAGTGTTGTCTGTGAGACTGAGTAATCTTCAATTTCGAAGATCTTGCGGTTGGCCTCCAGATGACCAAATACGTTCGAGAGCAAAAGGCCTTGAGATGGGAACTGATATTGCAGCTGGTTGTGATGTTGATCCTAAAATGAACCGAGAAAAGGAAAGTGGTGAGCTGATGAGAAATGGCCAGGGACAGTTACGATAAGAATAGACTGGAGAAAGAGGCAGGTAGGCAGGCGCTACACAGATAGCCAGATTGCTAGGCAGACAGACAGACAGACAGACAGACAGACAGACAGCTAGGTAAGAATAACAGTAGATAGAAAACTAGGTAGGTAGGATAGAGACAGACTGACAGATAGACAGCTAGGCAGACAGACAAAGACGGACAGCTAGGTATTAAAGTAAGAAGGTACACCGGTTGGACAGAGACACAGACAGAGAAAGATAGACAGACAGACAAGCAGAGAAAGTCAGCTAGGAAGGCAAGCAGTTCAGCAAGCAGTAAGGTAGACAGACAGACAGACAGACAGACAAAGGCAGGCAGGTAGATAAGGAGGGAGGGAGGCAGGTAGGCAGGAAGTGAGGTATGCAGGTATGCAGTCAGACAGAAAATTGGTTCAAGTTGTTGGCGTGTAATGGTCAGATGATAGATAGGTAACAAGACAATTAAAGTAGTCAGACACATTGAGGAGTGAAATGAAATCAAGTATAACACTGCGAGTGATGATACGATAAAAGTACCTTCAGAACTGCTGTAGGGAACAGGCCTCTTATTAACTCTGATACTCCCTCTAAATCAGGATTTTCTCCTCCAATTCGCAGCGTCACTGTGTACCCATCTCCAAATCTGGAAAATGCAGACATACGAATGCTTTTAAGATGGCACGCGGCACAGTAGTTTTACTCGGTATTTTGTACATCCAGAGGGTACTACAGTTACCATGACAACTCCAACACGAAAAATTTGTGTGACCCTCACATTAAGGATAATGTGGTACGATGCGTTTTGATCAAACTTACTTGCACTTGAGATGTTGTGGACTGCCAAGACATTTAAACTGTCCATTTACCATGATGGCAACACGGCTACACAGAGATTCGCACTCTTCCATGCTAAAACAAAATTGTAATAAAAACGCGATCAATTGTGTAACTTAAACTAAATCTAAATTGATTGCTAGTAATTCTTTCTTGTCCAGCAGCACTGCATTGATGAAATATTGTTTTCTCTTTACCGCGCTAAGGCAAATTCAAGTAAGAATGTTTGAAAAATAAACGACGTAGGAAGAATAAGGAAGAATTCACTGAGCGCGCGTTGTTGCCAGAAGAGTTGCTAAGCAACAGGACGATATGCCATGACTCTTTGGCGACGTAACAACTTTCCGAGAGCACGAGAGTGCTCGAGCATCCGAGAATGACTGGATGACAACAATCGGGAAATCTTCGTGAGTCTCCGAAGATTGTCCATATTTGTCATGTCTTCGCAAGCTTACCTATGAGATGTTAAAATCACTGTGCGCCCCTCTTTCACAATACCAGTAATGATATTCCACAAGAAACGCCGAGCTTTTGGATCCATACCAGTGGTAGGCTCGTCCTGAAATTGAGACAAGGACTATTAGAGAAACGTAATCAACTAACAAAACGCGTTAAGTTTCTCGCAGAAAATTTTCCCGTACGACCTTTTTAAGTATCAGTGGCAGAGATCGAGAAGGATTTCAAGTAGCTTAACTCCACATAACAGCTAGATAAGCCCATTTTCTATTCGTTCCCAGAGTTGCTCGAGTCTCCCAGCCGACGGCGCTTGGGCACTAGAATGGATCACTTCGACCCAGTCTCCAGCTCTTGATTGACTCTTCTACTTGATAGCGAGCTATGAACTCGTAAAGGCAATCTTAATAAAACACATAGACTTACCAGGAAAATAATAGGTGGATTACCAACTAGCGCAATAGCTGTGGACAGCTTTCTCTTATTTCCTCCACTGAACCCACCAGCGCATCTGTTCGCGTACTCGGTCAGATTCATGCGAGCAATCAGACTGTCTACAACCTGAAAACAAGGATTATTACGTCAAGCTTCTCATAACCCGTTCTCTTATACTTCTCCTAATGCACGTTTTGAGAAACTGTGAGTACATCACCAGTGTACTCGAGGGCACATTTATATTGTAACGTGAAATAATATGATAAATAATACTGGAGTTGCTGGGTGAAAAGCTTCAAATAGCTAGGGTGTTTTTTTAACCTTTATATGAGCGAAAGAATCCTTAAGACTAGAGTTAAAGTGCTCACCAGTCATTATCAGGTTATACAAAACCCATAACCTTTAACTATAAGTATAGTCCATTAAAGTTAATTCCACGATCCACACTGGCGCAAATAGTTAGGGAAGAGAGCTGACAAAGAATCTTGTTTTATATTATGAAGAGTAGTCAAGTAAGAACTTGACTTACACTCTTAGGTGAAGACTTTTGAATTTGAAACGTTTCTTTTTAAGGAACTACAATCTCTTAGAGGAGTTCGGGTTTGTGTTCAGTTTTATTCCTGTCTGAGTTTAACTGAAAACTTGTCAAACCTGTTTGATGTGTTTTTCAGGTACTCCTCTGAGCCGTGCGTACAGCCGAAGGTGTTCTGAGGCGGTCAGTAGGCTGTCAAGCCCGTCAAACTGGGGACAGTAACCCATGGACTGATGCGCGTTATGGATGTTAGTCAAAATACTGAAGATGAAAATAAATTAGAAATACATGATCAGAAAATACATTATACAACACGTTATATCGCGTTTTCCCTCCACCGATCCAATCGGTTGCAAATTTTCCCGCCCTTGTTTTCCCGCGCTTTCCACCGGTTACATGTTTTCCCGCTCTTTCCACCAGTTGCACGTTTTCCCGCGCTTTCCACAGCCGGTTACATGTTTTCCCGCGCTTTCCACAGGATACATGTTTTCCTTCCTTATTCACCGGTCTCATGTTTTTCCGCGTTTTCTACCAGTTACATGTTTTCCCGCGCTTTCCACTGGTCTCATGTTTTCCCGCTCTTTCCGCCGGTTACATGATTTCCCGCGCTTTCCACCGGTTGCATGTTTTCCCACCCTTTGCACAAGCGACATATTTTCCTGTCCTTTCGAACGATGGAATTTTTTCTCGCCTTTTCTAGCGGCTGCATGTTTTCCTGCACAAGCTGTTCACCCCATGTTTTGCTTGTAGTTTAAACATATTAACTAGCACTACGTGTAATTCTACTTTTAATCTGCGAATGTGGACAATACAAAGATGAAACTACTCGAAAAACCATTTTTGTGACGTGTCGTTGTAACTGGTCACAGAGAGCAGTTAGAAACATTGTTGGATTTACCTGTAACCATCGACAAACGCTTCTCCTGAAGTCACCGAAATATCTCCCGTCAACATTTTGAATGTGCTTGTTTTTCCAGCTCCATTTACTCCTAGCAGACCAAAACACTGAAATACAGGTACACGCGTTACTGAAACTTCAAAAGCCCTGTATGTTATCCCCTCACCCACCCATGCATGGGATACTATTCCATCAGAATCACTTCCGACATTTTGCCAGCTTGTTTCAACCTTCCTTTGTTCGTTGCCTCAACCAAGAGCATAACGTACGGACAATGGCCTGGGTTCGAATCAGCCTCGATCCTAGGATCTCACAGGGAGAATCTGGGAACCAGATTGGGTTTAACAAACTACACTTTACCCCACTGAAGCTTGACACAGAAGAAAATATCTAACCTCGCCTTTAGGAACTCCAATGCAAAGACGATTCACCGCCACGTTTTGCCTGTTTCTAGATTTGTACACCTACAAAGTAACGAAATGATATATATTTCTCAGTAACTGGCACAACATAACTCGGTTCAAACGTCACTTTTCACACTCTGCAAGAATTAGCTATGTAATATGTGAGACATGACAAAATACAAGTTACTCATTCGAGAGTCAAAATAACACAAATTCTTAGACGAGAACAACCACCTCTTCAGCAGTTTTCTTTACAGTTAAAGTTTCCGCGTGGTTTAGGACAGCCATTTAATGCGTGTACTAATGACTGAATAAGTGGATGAAATATCACTTCCTTTTATTCTAACATTGTTTAGCTCAATATTTCCTTCCGTTTATTACGACAAAGTAAGGAAAGAAAAACAAGGCGAGCACCAGCGTTTAAGTCACTACAAAGATAGCCAAAATTTTCACAAAAAATAATTTGCTTTTGAAGTGACGTCAAAATAAAACTAAGTTCTAACCTTGGTCAAATTATCCAGGCGTAATATGTCATTGATTCCCCCTCCTCTTTCAATACGTTGTCGTTCTTTATCGACATCTTCATCTTCTTCGTCAATTGGCTTCAGCGCAACTTTTACCCGTCTGGTGGAGAAAAGATGCACGGAATAAGGTTATGTCTACGCGTATGTATTTAAGTCTGTAAACGGATACAATTTTTCTCCGTCCACACTAGGTTAGCAATCCTTTACGCCTAACAGGCTACAATATTTAGAGAGAAAGCCACATCAGCCTTGGCTGGTTTTCATGCAGGTCCCCTATCCTGGTCGAATTGGTATTTGGAGGGTTGGTTTTGGCGGAGGGAGGAAAACCAGAGAACCCGGAGAAAAACCCTCCGAGTAGGGCGAGAACCAACAACAAACTCAACCCACATATGGCATCGGGCCGGAATCGTACCCAGGCTACACTGGTGGGAGGTGAGCGCTCTCACCACTGCGCCGTCCCTGCTCCGGGAAGCGTTTTTGAAAATATACGTTTATTAAACATAACCAAGCAATAATGAACCACGCAGAAGTCTATGATTCCAAGAGAGAGAGTAAAAAAGTTGATTTTTGTAAAACAACATGGCAATATACCCACCTTTGTGGCAAGAAGAAACGGTATTCAATCAGAATAGTAATGAAAAAGAACAGAAATCCTTGGATGATCATCATAAGGATGTTACGACCAGTGATGTCCCAGCTGAACGGATCTCGAACCAAGTCTTGCCCTGAAAGTGAACAAACAAACACACATGCCAATAAATAAATCGAAAAGTGTGCCTATCATTTAACATCGCTACTTTGTAGCACGCGAGAAGGAAAACCTACATTTACGAATTTGGGAAGGGTCTTACCGGGCTGCAAATATTACATTTTGGAAAGTAAAGGTAGTTATTGAATGTGGTTACTGCAAAAGTAAGGACTGCTTTCTCGGAGAAGAGCGGTTTTTTTTCCTTTCTTTCAGCCGCTTCTTACCTATCTCTGTACTTTTACTAAGTAATAGACCAGACTCTAGTTCTGTCTCCTTTATTTTAGTGAGCAAAAATAATTAAACTCTTGAAAACTAATTGTTCCCAATTCAAACTAATCAAGATTTCACCATCTCGGTGCTGATTTTAGAGGCAGGGTACATAATGGAAATAGAACTTAAAGTAACGTTGCGTATTAGAATATGGGTCGTTATTCCAAACATCACACACACACAAAGAAAAGAATCCTGTGGGGAAAGCAAATTAAATCATTTCGGTTCCCGAGTTGAAAAAGCAACAAAAAAGAAGATAGACACGCACCGAATCTGTCAAAGATATCCATAAATTGATTCTTGGCAAGATCGATCAGTCCACGTCCCAGACAGTAGTTTGGAAAAATCAGGAAAATTCGCTTCAGCATGTCATTGATTGCAATAA
The DNA here is from genome assembly GCF_042242905.1 of Orbicella faveolata. Classification (NCBI taxonomy): domain Eukaryota; kingdom Metazoa; phylum Cnidaria; class Anthozoa; order Scleractinia; family Merulinidae; genus Orbicella; species Orbicella faveolata. The sequence goes on from NW_028301541.1 coordinate 15,369,646, forward strand.
GTTCCTGCAATAACAACACGAGAGCAAAGGTCAAGGGTATAACTACAATTTATAGAGCGGCCAATCAAAACCAAGGTAAAGAGCAAATGAACCAATGAGAACTAAAAGCACATACAGGTGACAAGCGCTAAATAAAAGGCGGGAAAACACGTGCGACCAAGTCGCGACGGTTTTGGATTCACATCTTGATAGAGCGAGTTAGTAGTTTGAAGATTTTTTTCCTTTAAATCAAACAGAGTGTAATAAAGCAGAACAACAGCAATTCTGAATTACTTCCACACTCAATCGAAAATCGCTTTATGTTGTACATAGTCGTGAGAGAATTTTATTGCAAACATTTAATTCAATCTTGCACTCTTGGTCACCTAAAGATCTTTAAAAGGTCTCTAATGGAACCCAGTTTCCTACCGTGTCATCCGTGAAAAACTCCAAGATGAAGGTAGCCAGTGTTGTGTTGATTCCGATGAACAAGTTGACGCATATTAGCACGATATAAGCTGTGCTTGACTCACTAAACAGAAACGACGCTGGGTACATGAGTGGAGTGATAGCCCATCTGTAAAAACCAAAACACAAGCAGCTATAACCTTCTCATTGCCTTGAACCAATACGGTTCTAACTTCATGTTTGTACGTGAAACCCTAGAGTGTGACCATTCAAATGAAAGCTACTGCGCTAAACTTTCATGTAGTACTGTTTATTATGCTGCACGAGGTGGTTCAAACTTTTAGGTCTGTTGATGAAACCCTACTAAGCTAAACTTTCATGTAGTCATGTGGAGGTGGTTCTAACATTAAGGTCTGTGGATGAAACCATATTGCGTGACCATTCAAATGAAAGGTATTGGGCAGTACTTTCATGTAGTACTGTTTATTATGCTGTACAAGGGGATTCTCACTTTTAAGTCTGTGAATGAAACCTTAGTGTGTGACCATTCAAATGAAATTTACGCTTTTCAAGGATGGTTATAACTTTTAAATGAAAGTCTGTGGATGAAACCCTAGCGCATGACCATTGAAATAAAAGCTATTGAGTAGTACTTTTATGTGGTACTGATAATTCCACTTTACAAGGTTGTTCTCTGGAAGAAATTCTAGAAGGGCTTCTTCCGTAAACTTACCCATAAAGGAGAAGGAGAAGGAATGTCGGTGGAAAATTCATAGATGAAGTGTAAGCATCTTCACCAAAGGCCAAGAAAATGAATATACAACACAGTGCTGGAATAATGTAGTTGACCTGTAGAAATAGCAACACAGTTTAGCGAGCCATACTCTGAGGGTCTTGAGAAAAAAAAAAAAAACAAGCTTTTAATCTGGGACAGTAACGAGGAACGTAATTGCAACTCGTGTCTCAGCCCGCACTTACCAAGTCCCAAACATAAGTAGACAACCAGTAGACGTAAGGGCGGACACCGCTGACCAGGTGCAGATGCTTGGCTTTGCAGTTTCGTTCATTGACCAGATAGACAACAAAACTGGCAGGAACAAACGATAGAGCAAACACCACACAGATGGCCACTAACACGTCTATCACACGATTGAAGCTGAAAAGCAAAATGAACAAATCAAGTCAATGCTATTTTTTTTTCCGTACGTTTTGATGTTTTTCTCCCGTTATCACTCTAGGTTCTAGGAGTGTCGTCTTAAGATTGCAGTGGAAGTCTCTAACTATTAAGAATTTTGAGTAATATCCAAACACCGAGAAGAAAGTAATACGACACGCAGCGGAGTATTTTTGACGAGCTCCGAGGTGTTTGGAAATGTGGTCAAACACTATCTTGAGTGTTTCATATGTCCTCTAAATCGAAACCAAAATGAAGGAGGAAACAGGAAGTAAAACCATAAAAATCTGAATTCTGATCAGCTATCCAAACATCTTCACGGTCATGTTATGATTTCTTTGGTTTAAATTTCATGAATTATCAATGAGTTTCTGGAGTGGATTTGAAGAAAAGCGGGGAAAATGGATACTGAATGAAAATTTCATTTTAGAACTTAAAGTGCCTATGAAGTAAAAAATAATTGCTGCTTATTTGAAAGGCTTTTCAAAGTAAAGAAGAATGGCGTTTCCCTTTTTGGAATATCTGTTTTCGTTCTAGAAATATTTACGTTTTTGTATTATGCAAATGAGGAAAGTGATGACGTCATAGGTGGTTCTACTGGAACAGTAAAACACTGAATCAAGAATATCTCTAGAAATATTGGAGCAGTGTTCTTCAAACTTGGCACCACAAATGTGCATCACAAAAGAAACAGAATGACACCTTCTGTGTTGTTGCCATGGCAACACTTTAGGCTCCAGTCTCTTTCTGTGAAAAACCAAATATGCCAATTTGCAACCCTTCGAAAAGGGACAGAGGGTCTTGCTCGGAACACATGTGATTGTCATATTGTCTTAACTCTCCCCATTAGATTGTTGGGAGTGGATGATCCTTGTTTAAGATAAAATCTGGTAATGTTAGTTTTAATTAAAACAGGATCAGCAGGATAACTGTTGTCATGGTTACGGCACGACGGGTGTCATTTCGTTTCTTTTGTGATTTACATTTCTGGTGCCAAGTTTAAAGAACACTGCTTTAATATTTCTAGAGATATTCTTGATTGAGTGTTGAACTGTTTTAGTGGAACCACCTATGACGTCATCACTTATAATACAAAAACGTGAATATCTCTAAAACGAAAAAAGATATTCCAAAAAGGAAAACGCCATTCTTCTTTACTTTGAAAAGCCTTTCAAATCAGCAGCAATTATTTTTTACTTCATAGGCACTTTAAAGCAAACGATAACGACATGGACCAAGAGATTGACTACAAAATCTATTGCTGTAAATCCTAAACGTTTTTGTTTCTGTTTGGTGGTGATGAATATTTTTGTTTCTGTTTGATTTTTACCTAAATTTTTATCCTTTCACATTTACCTAAAATACTAAAGTTCACGTGCTAAATTGACGTCAGTTTTTCATGCGTCTGTCCTGTTATTGATCATGAATTTCGTCATAACACTGTGGAGTGGATCCGCAGACAACTTTGACAATGTTATGACGAAATTCATTGTTAATAACAGGACAGACGCATTCAAAAATGACATCAATTTGTTTTTTACTGTTAATAACAAATTGCCAAATTGTCCGCTCTCGCTCGTTGACGCATCGCATAAATTATAAATTCCTGTGTCTGTCCGCTTATCGATAATGAAAATTAACCAATGAGCGCGCGAGAATTTCTGCAGTTTTCGTAGAAAGAATTATTGAAGCACCAACTTACAAAGTTTCATCACTCAGCTGTTCTTTGGTATAGTTCATTGGGTGGTTAATTGTGTTAATACCTGCAAAAATGACAACAAAAAGTAAAATTAGCTTCGAATTTAGCCCACATGTTTCAGGTTCTCAAGAATGGGTAAGCATTCTTTTTTGTACCACGATATAGTCACCAGTAATGAAGATCGTATTTCTTGACTGTTTACTAGAGGACTTCATCAAGCGATGAGGTCAACTGCTCACGTGTTACCAGATGTAGCCTCGTAGCCAGCTACAAAGGCGGAATTCGATCCTAGCTGCTCGGCTCGATGTCTTCACTTCCTCGTTCGCAATCCACCTCAATCTTCACCAAACTAAACCATCCATGTTTCTTTTTGGTTTAATATAATTTCTTTGGTGTTTTTCTATCTTAGTATTCCATCATTTTGAGATTTCATTCAGTTTAAAGTTAGTTTCCACATTGCAAACTTGACTTGTTATGTCGTGACTAACATCGTTACCCGTGACAGTAAAGGTAACGCCAAGACTAACATATAACCGTCAGTGACTTACCAAACTGTGACGCGTTTAACCCTTTCTCTGCAGCCTTGCTTCTCAGGATTACATTGTTCAGAATGTTTAAGAACGTTGGAGCAGCGTGATACCCTTTGGTGTTGTACCAGGCCTGAAACAAGGAAAGCAATTCAATGAAATTAGCTCATGGAACACTTTCAAATGCAGAAACGATGGCCATGTTGTCTTCATTTACAGATTTAAGACACTTAACCTTCAATTTGACAAAGAATACTTTATAAAAGTAATTCAGAAGTCAAAATAGCAGTTTCCGCCATCGATGGTACAACTCGCTTGCCACTGGTTGCCAATCATTTGTTAAGCACTGTTCTCTTGATGGGTTTCCTGTGACACGGAATCGACGCTATCTTGTTGGGTTACCTGTGGCGAAGGCAAGCTCCAACAGTTTCATGCATACGAATAAATGGCAGTATGGCCGTGTGACGGTCACTTTATTGGACAAGGAGGGACAACAAAAGAGCAAGCTTCACATTTACCATCATGATTTCCTTCAAATCGTAAATCTGTCTGTTTACAGTTCTAGAGTACATTACCTTTGCATTGTGTTCCTTGATAAGTCCACTGAGGCTTGTCATATTTGACTGATTAAACGAGCTTGGAAGATTCTTAAAGTTGTCTCCAAAGGTTACACCGCCATACCTAACCACAGGGGCAGATTGTCCTCATTTTAGATGGACAGAAGAAATTTATGACATGAAAAGACACTGACAATGGCGTGGACAATTTCTAAATGCGCTCGTCTTAGCATCAGGTCGCAAAGAAACCAGGGGATTGAAGTAAAGAAAAAACTTGGTCAAGAAAGTGTGGCGACGCTAAACAACAGAGGAGGGAAACCTCCCTCTACTAGACTCCCCTCCTCATATCTTTCCCAACTCCACCCCCCTCCTCATTTTTAAATTCTCTTCTGTCCCAATAGACCTTTTTAGCTCGGGCGGTTTGTTTTCCCATTACAAACCACGTGATATTCTATAGAGAATTGTTCTTTTATCCATCTAGCAATTATTCCTTCATATATATACGCGCGACTATTTGAAAATTTGAAAGCAAGAATTCTCGAGAGTGTCATCACATGATCTGAAATGGGGCAACAAACCACCCAAGCTAAAAAAGTCAACTCCCCTCGCTCCAACTTGATCACCAAACCACAGCGTCGGCTTGAAACATGGAGTCACCGTTAACCATCCAGGTGCCCATAACATTCAGCAACTCCTCTTTGAACGGGATACAACGTAAGGAAGGTTTCAGGCCTCATAACATAAACCCCTGAATATTCCTTCTACCTACCTCTTCCTGATAAACCTCCCATACGTCTTCAGAAGATAGTCGGTCATATTGCGCCCAGTCAAGTTCTGTAGCTTGTCACCCGTGAACGATTGCCACTGCGAGGGCTTGGGACCACCTGCGCCCGCGGGACACTTGGCGGTTCCAGTTGATTGACAGTCGCATTGCAACGTACTAACTGGCTCTGTAGGATTGCTGGAGAAGTTAACTGGTTTTCTTGGACAGGTGTTTTCCAAACAAGACGTTCCTACCGCGTAGAAAGACAACGTAAATAAATAACAAAAATACACGTGTAGATTGATATGTTGACGAATCTTTTTTTACTTTACCTCACTTATGACTTGCGTGGAGAAAGCATCGTGCTATGCAGCAATAGACATAAACATCTTATGACCTTGTTCGTTGGTTCGTTCGTTAGCTAGTTAGTTAGTTTGTTAACATATTTAGGTCTTTTGCTTCTAGTATTGAAGGAGTCACTGGCTTTCAAAAACTGCAAAATTACTGGGTAGCGAGAGGGTTAATAAGTCCAGAAAATTCTAGGTAAATCTTTATCAGCTTTTAAAGCCGCGTTAGAGAAAAAGTATTTAATACATCGGGCTGAAATTTCCAGGGACAGTTAATCGTACCATGCTTTTCCAGTATTCAGAGTTCATATTTTTGTGGCTCGATCAGACTGAATCACCTATTGCTACTTAAAGAGTATTCTATGAAAAGAGCGCTAGATCGCAGTTAAATCGAACATACCACAACTCGTAACTTTCTGACGCATTCAAGAGTAGAAAAGGAAAGCGATTCTAACTCCGAACAACAACATGATCTGCTTACCAACTCCGGGATAACGCACCAAACTGTCAGTCATGTCCTTCGTCATGAAAGTTCGCCGATCACCATCCTCAGCGAATGCTACGTAATGCTCATGTGGGTCGACTTTCAGAAACATGTCCGTGTTCAGTTCTAGTGCAGGCATTTCACTAAAAGGTCTGATCTGCGACACAATCATGGCTAGGCACACGAAGATAGCTGGTAACAGGATCTGAAAAAAGGAACCAAATTCAATTACAAAGTTCTGAAATCGTTTTTCCTTTTTTTTTGTTGTTTTTTTCCGTCTTCGCTCTCCATCACTTCTAGAACAAAGGCACCAAATTGTAAGGACTACAAAAAGCAATGTACCTTCATTCAGAAACTCCAGCCAAAAAAGCCGCTTATTTTTGACTTTTTACCATTTGAGCAAACAGCAAATTTCAAGAGTAATCGTATCTATAACAAAATTCTCGATCGTGATTGGTTCTGCACACGCCTGTTTGTCTGGTAATCGGCGCGCTATCACGTGGGTATCCAATTACATAATCTCAGCGTGACCTCTGATATTTGTTAGGTAGGGCGGGTGTGACAATATTTTAGGTGGACGCCATTTTGAGCCTTGCTGCGCATGCGTCTCCCCATGCGTTCCAAGAGGCCCGGGCGCTAGTTAACTTGTATCCAAACTCCCAAGTTTTTGGAGTAGCGATATTAAATCTTACAGCCCATTTGCTCGACGAAATGCCACATGGAGATTAACAAGAATGTTTTACCTGTGAGATGAAAGCTTTCCTGTTGCGTCTGAGATGATGGAATCGTTTCACAATCAGTGCCCAGAACTGGCCTTTGAGAAGTTTTATACCTTCCAGCTGCTTATCTGCATCGTAACCTCCATCCGTACTTTCAAAAACTGGTGAAGGTATGTCTTCCAATTCTTGATCTTCAAGAAATGAAAACAAAATTTGTTTATATCAATTTCGAAACCTAAAGTTCAAAACCACCACACTGTAAGAAGTGCCATCTGATGGTATTTTAACTTCATTTTCAATAGGCCATTTCCAAGTTGCTTTTTCCCTTTGTTTCAAAACAAGTTCTGAAGCACAACCTCAGTTTCATATGGAAATCAGTTTGATTTGTAAGACGATGAACGTGCAAGAAACACTCATTTCAATATGAAAGGTTGTGAACCAAGACTCATTTTGAAACAGAGGTAAAAGCAACCCGGAAATGGCCTATTATGATGGACTTTGGCTGCCTTGTTTTGCCAGTCGAGAAGACAACGTGTTTAACAGCAAAATGTGAGAGAGAAAGATATATAAAACTAGCAAAAATGATAATGGCATAAGTGAAACTCGCTCGTTCTTAGTCTTCGCTTATGAGAAAACTCTGAGACGAAGAGGATCATGGGCAGTAGTCCCATCATCCCTTGCTTCCTACATCTTTCTCAAGAGGGAAGGCTGGACGCGAGTCGGTAAATGAAGCGCGACTGCGGCCCGTCTTACCGTCATCAATTTCTTCAGTTGTGTTTGCCAGCAGCTGATCTCTGTCTGTGAAGCTGTCGCTTATTCTTGAACTACGACTCAGCTGAGTGCGGAAACTGGGTCGGCGTTTAGGCATCTCGGCAGCAAGCATGTCTGGTCATTTTATGGAAAACAAAACATGTCAAAAAATATAAAGGAATGAGCTTAAAAATCATACAGAAAGCTTATGCTTATGTCAAATGAGGACATAAACGAACGATACACGCATATACATTAGCAAAGGTAAGTTCAGTGTAAGCGCAAAAGGCTATTAAAAAAAAAAAAAAAACAGTCTCCTCCAAGCTTGTGCTTGTGTTTCTGTTGAAACTCTTACAAGCTCCCCGCATTTTGATCCAGCATTGCGAGACTTTGCTGCGAAATGTTGTGGCCAACTAATGCAACATGTTTGCCTACAAACAGCGATGACAATAATTATCATAACAACGGACGTACGGGCTGTTTTTCAACTTGAAAAACTGAACCAATTTTTAACTGTACCTTCCTCCTCAGCGTTCGCTACTTCAGCAACTTTCAAGAAAACCTGCAAATCAAAAATAGTCAGCCAACACAGGTGAGACACTGGCTGTTATCACACGATTGAGGTAGCTATAAGAGCCAATGGCTAAAATCAGCTACGTGGGCGTGCACAATGGCCTAGCTCGCAAAACGTCTCTCTGAAGTTCAACAGCAATAAGTTCCCTCCTAAATGAAAGCCATTATGACCATTGTGCGTCTAGATCTATGGTGATTAAATGATAGCTGAGAAATGTTCAAAATTTTCACTGTCAACTGAGAATTGACGTGTTTCTAACCGAGCAGTTAAGATCCGAGACCTGTGCAACCTACTTATGGATGAGATTGGGACTGAAATTTGAAATGACAGCTGAATAAACAACCTAGAATTCAACTCAAGGCCCCGTACACACTACGCCGGAGACATTTGAAAACGGCACTTTTACTCTGAAAACCCATCAAATGTTTTCCGTCCACAATACGCCGGAGGAATTTCAAAACGCAACAATCACCAGCCATTTTGGATTTGTGTTTGAGGAAAACGCGGCCAGGAAAATCACTTGATTATCGTGTTACAATTGTTTTCGAAAAACCCCGTTTTCAAAATGTTTTCCGTCCATATTAAAACGCAAAACCAGCGTTTTCAAATTCCTCCGGTTTGAAGAGCGTTTTCGAAAAGCTCCGTTTTCGTGACGGATTAGTGTGGACGGTAGGCCTAAACGTAGAAATAAAGCTGCGTTTTCAAATTTCTCCGCCGTAGTGTGGACAGGACCTAAAACGGAAAGATTTCAGCAAAGCCACCCAGATCCGCTATGTGAAACGTGGCTTAAAATATTGTACCTCTTCAAGAGTGGTGTCTGACACTCCATAACTACCAATATGCAGTTTGTCCAGGTTCTTATCCAGTTCCTCAAACAGATCCTGGAAGCGTCCCTCCTTGGCCATCTCAGCTGGTAGAACGTACGTTAACTCGGACCCAATGTTCTCGACCAACTGAGCCGAGGGAAGGTAAGACTTAATGAAGGAAGTGACCAGCGACTCATTGCAAAAGACTTCTGTGTCCTGCAGAGTGGGGTCTGAGTTAGAAGTCCCTGGCATGGAACTGAGGCTTTCTAGTTCGGATGCATCAAGCGAATCCATACCCACACCTGAGGGGAACGTATCAAAGTGCGTCAAAATTTGTTTAAAATTCAATAAATGCTTACGACAAAAATGCTAGAAACACAAATGGATGGAACATCAGAAAGAGAACAGCAAACTTTGTAGGCAAGTAACATGAATCGGCTTAGAGATAAGATTTTCACTCCTTTTTTAGATAATTTATTTTCCGTTCGCATGATATGAGCAATATGTTTTACCTTTGACTTGTAGATCTAAATCTGTTGTACATTGTGATTTTTAATTAGGTTTTAAATAAATTCTAAATTACGTTACAAATTAAAATAGGTTTTATTTAAATTGTAACAATGTTTATAGAGAGCCACAAGTTCATTAGTTTTTTAACTATTGTCACCCTCTTTAAATAAATTTTGATTGATTGATTGATTGATTGATTGATTGATTGATTGATTGATTGATTGATTGATTGATTGATTGATTGATTGATTGATTGATTAATAGCCAAACCTCGGAAGTACAAATACGTTTTCACGTTGTTTGTATAATAAATTTACCTTCATCAAGGGAGCTTCCCATTGAAGGTACCGAAGGAATCAGGGTTCCTACATTAACATCTTTCAGGGTCCGAGCAGTGCCGGGCCTCTCTTCGGGGGCCTTCTTGGTGAGCGTCACGTAGTACCCATTGCCATAATGTCCCTTGAGGAACAAAGACGAGCCACAGCATTGAAGCTTTCCTTGAGAAATAATGGCGATTCTGTCTCCAAGGATATCAGCTTCGTCCATGTGGTGAGTGGAGAGCAACACTGTGCGACCTGAGGCAAAATGAAAATGAAATGTTAAACAAGGTAATGATGAAATATGAGTGCTCTTATGTCTATGAGTAAACTCGAGAATTTCGCAGTGAATGATGGCTAATATGAGGAAACCTTTGCGTAACGCGAAATTACTCTTTTCTTGAAAAACACTGTTGTTTAAAACTGGGAGAGTTACAAAACACAATAACCAAAGCTCCTTTAACTAAAAATAATGATTCTGACAGTAAACTTTCGCAAAGATCTTTTCTCCGGAATTCATGCCCACAGCAGAAAGGTTATTTAAAAACTGTTTACGAACGCTATAAGACAATGTTGACAGATCTATATAAGCCAACCTTTACGTGACTTGAATTGAACCTTTCCTGGTATGCTTCGCAGCACCTATTTCACCGTTGCTTGACGCACGTCCGAACGTATCACGTTGTCCTTGAGATGTCCGACAAACGATATATAAGCCCGCAAAACAACGGAATTGCGAAAAGTTAACAGATGATCGATCAACCCCTTATTTGCATAACCTGAAGCCCGCTACAGCCCGTAACTTGCTTACGCCACTCACGAGTTAAAAATGATGAAGAAATCAAACGGGGAAAGGAGATTTGACAAACCTCACGTTAGTCATGATCAAAGAACTATTCATTACAAATTAGTCCGTACCGCTTTTGTAGTGGAGGAGCAGATCCCAGATTCCTCTCCGAGCGAATGGGTCCACACCAGCCGTGGGCTCATCCAGGATAACCACTTTGGAGCCTGCTACAAATGCCAAAGCTACAGAGAGCTTTCGTTTCATACCTCCAGAGAGACACCTAGCTAATTCGTCACGTTTATTTTCAAGGCCAACGTCCTTCAAGAACCTAAATGGAGCCAGCTATTTGTTAGCATATCTAGTTTAATTTAAACCACATCTGATGACTCCAGCAGCTAAATCAACTATGCATATTGATTCAAAATCAAGTATGGAAGTCAGGAGAATAAAAAGGTGATCACTGAGCAGAAACGGTCTTAATGTTTATCCAATATTCTCCCAACCACTACTATAAGAAATTAGGCCGACCATTAAGGAGAATTTGAATGTAGAGACATTGACAACCACAACGCTTTCAAGAAACATTTACTTGCCTCTAAGGAGCTCAGCTCGGTATTTTGAGTTATTTTGGTCACGTAGAAAATTACCTCTAAACTGAAGGACACGTGAAAATAATAGTTTACTAAGATGGAAGAACACCAAAAAGATAACAAACCGTAAAGGAACAAGGATGGTTAAGGATGGAGAAGATAAACACGGATTACAAACGACGAACTTGAAAAATTTAGGCGTCAGCTACAGGTATTTAACTCCGAGTTTTGATTCGGTAACTGGAACATCCATGTTTTTGGTGATTAGCCTTAATGATGGTCATAATAGCCTCAATCGAAAACCACTGTAACGTTGTTTTTGTTGTCATTCTAGCATAAAGACAGCCTGTGAAACCTAGACAAAGCTAGGAAATATTGACAACTGTAATATCTGCAGTTACCTCTCAATTTCATCCGGGATATCAGCCTTGGCCATCCCCTTAAGAGACGCATAGAACCACAAATGCTCACTCACAGTCAACCCACTAAACAGCACATTGTACTGCGGGCAGATCCCGAGGCTTTTTCGGACCAAATCGATATCTTTTCGGATGTCGTGGCCGTCGATGATGGCGGTACCAGACGTGGGTGGAAACAGGCCAGTTAATACCGACATTGTGGTGGTTTTGCCCGCACCATTGTGACCCAGAAATGAGGTGATTTGACCTTGATACAGATTTAGATTCAACCCATCTACAGCGAGTTTGTTGCCGTCTTTGTAAATCTGAGAGTGAACAGAACAAACCAGAGGCGTTAGGAGATAACCTTGAAGGTGTGCATAATGCAGAAACAAACTTGTACAATAACAGAAAGGTTATCAGAGTGACAATCAATCTGACAAATGAATATTAACAAAGCAGAGTCGCGAACAAAAACTTAACGTTAGCTTTGGCTTTTGTTGCGTTGTAACGTGTGTAGAGTTTGAATGGTAATCTACATAATGTTTGTGAGAGAAAGTTGCAAAAATACAACGCAACAAAACTTGTAGACAACGTATCGCCTCTTCCGAAAATTTTTGGCCTTAGAAAAAGACCCAGAATTTTCACTCAAGTGTGGCGACTTATTGAATGATGACAGCGTTAAAGAGTCTCCGCGTGGATGGGAGGGAAAGTCTTGCTTACCTTGACCAACCTCTTGATTGAGCATCCCAAGGGGAGGTGGGTGGGCTCTTTTTCTGTCACACATCCCCTCTCAAAGTCCTGGAAGGCAACTTCATCCATACCACCGGTCTAGGAAAAAAATACAGCCGAAACAATTTAGATCTCTAACTCACCAATCTACAATAACATGAACCTCATAACTGTTTCTCATTTCTACTTCAAAAAAAAACTTAACCCCTACAGTAGATCCTATATAAATACTCCCTTAATCTTTTACTTTCTTTCTTTTTTTGTTTACCGCAATAGACAGTAACTACCATCTTTATTTCACATACCCGGCCCCTGAAGGAAGCACCTCCTCGGCCTGCAGCGTGACTTGGTCTCTGGTCACTACTCGCTGCATCCACCTCCAGGACCCTTTTGTTTGCAACTTCAAACCAGTATGACTTCTGGAAAGGGAAGTACCAGGGCCGTGGGATGCCATACTGACCTGCGAACAATGAAAACAGCAGAAAACGTATTTAATGGCAAGTACAAAGGGAAAATATGGGAATTGTTGAGAAATGGTGTCCACAGCAGTGAGCCCAAATTGAACATTGTTTTCTGAAGTAAGAGTACACGCGAGTAACAGTAAGTATGCCACAAAAGTTATAGCACACTTTATAAACTGAGGAAAAGTGACTTGCAAGGCTTGTGGACATTCCGGGACCATTAAATGCAAGTTTGTTGCTGTTTCAGCCGTACCTTAAAGGAGCTTAGTGACGGTATTTTAGGTTATTTTGGCTACGTTCAAAATTACCTTTAAATTGAAGGAAAGCTGAAAATAATAAGACAGCGTCACACCAAAGAGATACTTTTAAACCATAAAAGAACAAGGATGGAGAAGATTAACACGGATTATAAACGACACTAGAAACACTGCCATCAAAGTCGTTAAACCTAGTGAGTTGTCAGTAAACCTACAGAAATCGTACCTGGCATAACAGCTTCGATGTACCATGTAAGGATACCGTAAATAACAGCGTCAACCATCATCATAACCATAGCATAACCCAAACTAAACCCATCACCTGCCACAGGACTAGAAAACAGGTTTGACCACTGGGCACCAACCCCCTGCTCTTCATACCGGGCCAAATAACTGCAGGAGAGACCAAACGAGGTCGTGGACAGCAAACTCTAGAACAACAAAGCATAAAACTTCATTTGCTTTCTGTTTGGGAAACCAGTTTTTCATGACTTGCTCATAAGTAGTATAGTACATTTACCTGGTTTAGGGTAGAGAGATTTTCACCTGAATGTCGAAACGTAATTGGTTTTGCGTTACTATGCTTAACGATTGGCTTAAAAAACTCGCGCCACTTTTTCACCCAATCATATGTAAAACCAAACCCAATGCAACTCGCTCGTACTCATTTTTCCGCGCTTCACACCAGCTACATTTTTTATTACGAGTTTTGATTGGTTCATTGGATTCCGTGTGTCCTTTCTGATTGGCTAGGGTGATTACTTTGGTTTTTGTTTTACTAAGAAAAACATTCAACATTTCACTTTTTCTAACATTTCATTTTTTTCTAACTCACCGCGGCTGCTTTCTGTCCAGTTGTCATAAATTGTTCATACCAGCGAACCACCACATAAGGAAGATAGGTGACAAAGAAGAAGATACCTCCACAAGCGGCAGCAACGTTTGCTCGCGCAAAAAACACAGAGATCAAGAAACACAGCATGATGGTAGCGGTCATGAACACAAGCAAGAAAAGGAAAATGACGATTGGGTTGCTGTGCCACAGAATCTTTCCACCTTTCAGGACAGCAACAAGCAACGAGATTGTGATGACCATCAGGGCAGAGCTGTTGATAAACCACGCAACCCAATGCACTGCATTACCAAGGCCCATGACCTAGAAATTGGAAGAAAATCACAAATCATTTCTTCATCGTGATGAATTGATGAACCCCAATATTTCTGAACTTCAAACCAAGCTCAAAATGTAATGGAAAATTGAACATTGTTCACTGACTTGATTTTGCAATTTCCCCCCTCAATATAGCAAGGATTGTAATCACGCAATAATGCAAATATGCGTAATGTCAAAGGTGTGAAAATATTGTAAGTAGCATAAGTAATCTAATTATATTACAAACTGTGTCGACAGTGCAAGTAGTGTAAGTATTATTATGTCTCTAAGTTAGTACGCGCGCTGTGATTGGTCAATTTAGCGGGCCCTATTCTACTCTTCGGCCCGCTAAAATTTAAAGCTGTTTTTGTTGGCGAAATGTTTCGGGATTCATCGCCTAGTGTTCTTAACTTTTATAGCAAGTAAAAGTTTAAAACTTCCGTTTAGTTCTGAAATTGTGTATTAAAACCTACTAACGACTTAAGAGTTACTAAAAACGATTTCAAATTGACTCGTTTTGCTCTCGAGGTGCGTCAGAAATTTGAAGCCGTTCCGCGTGAATAGAAATCGTTCCCGAACTACACAGTAGAGATATAATAAATATCTTACTAACCTCGTTTCCTCGGTCCGTACTGTTAGTTACGGATCCTCGTTTTCCCCCCATCGATTTATGGCCCGCACGCCTCACACTCGGGCCGTAAATCGATGGGGGAAAAAAAACTCGGCCCGTAACATACAGTACGGTCCGCGAACTCGGTTAGTAAGAGGTATGTACTAACCAATATCCTGTATTTAGGTGACTGAGTCGTGCGATTTAAAAGTGGATGTAATAACGTGGCAATTGAAGTTTGTGTCGTGCAATTTTCAAATCGATTTTGAAATCACGCGTATGATTTCAGACCAAACTGCACTCCACTCAGTTCAGTTAGATCCAAAATAGTTCCAGTGGCATCCTTTACAAGGGTTCGAGATAGTTGATCACTCTAGCCTGTTTCTAACCTTCATGACTTCTTTAAGCCTCAGTTCCTTCTCGTAAACGACGCCTCTGATAATCATTGCCACACTGAATATCCAGGCTAAAGTCATGAACAACGGCATTGTACCACCAATATAGCGCACAAACCTATAAACAATTACAGCAAAATAAAACGGATGCATTGGATATTGGAAACAAAACAAAAATACAACACTAGAACCGCAGACAACGACTATTGCTTAACTATTTGGCGTTTGTGCTTTGTTTTGCAGACTGCAAAGTTCTAGCGCATTCAATTATGTTTGGTAAAAAGGTAAAGTCTGCATGCGAGCCAAGTGGCCCATCAGGCCGGAGCTTATCCCGGTTTCTGTAGCATGATGCGACTAGGGGTATTTCTACTCCCCCCTGGATGGGATGCTAGTCCATCGCAGGGTTACCCCCAGCATTAAGTTCGCCGGTACCCATTTATACACCTGGGTGGAGAGAGGCACTGTGAGAGTAAAGTGTCTTGCCCAAGAACACAACACAATGCCCCCGGCCAGGGCTCGAATCCGGACCGCTCGAACCGGAGACGAGCGCACTAACCATGAGGCCACCGCGCCCCATGGTTGAGGTTGGTCATGAGACATTTGTTTTCAGGGAGGCGCGCTCGTCTCCGGATCGAGCAGTCCAGGTTCGAGCCCTGGCCGGAGGCGTTGGGTAAGACACTTTACTCTCACAGTGCCTCTCTCCACCCACGTGTATAAATGGGTACCGGCGAAATTAATCCTGGGTGTAACCCCGCGATGGAATCCCGTCCAGGGGGGAGTAGAAATACTCTTAGTCGCTTCATACTACATTCGAAAGTACATTCGACAACAGAAATATCATATGCTATAATCTAGGAATATTCACACAAATATTTGCTAAAATCGGCAGAAAAATAAGAAAATTCAGCCTCGGCCGGAAAACAATATTCTTCTGGTGTACAAATCTCTCTTTCATATGCAATTTACTTACTTGTCTTCAATATAGCATGGATAAGGGAACTCCTGTATGTACACCCCCGGCTCAGCGATGGTTTCGTTCAGCATAAGGTTCATCAAGGCTCGGTCAATAAGGTCTTGAAGGTACAGGAACCCAAAATTAAAGTATCCTTGATAACTCCACCAGTGTAAAGGGCCTGGGCGCCAGTACCTGCAGAAATGCAACGTTGGTTAACTATTAGACTGAGACTAATCAAATCTACGACTAATTTAAACTAATTAAACACTTTATGATTTATCGATGATATTTTTCTACCCTCTCAAAGAAAAAAATTTGTACAGCTCTTTGACCTGTGCACATAGAGCATTGCCTCCCTCTACGACTTTGACACTTGTGTACAGCTGTTTCCAGAAAGGTAATGCTAAAAAAGCACTAAAAAAGGCCCACGCGACAACGCTAAAAGGAACTATAGGTAGCTTTACCTTACTCTTAGAAAATGCGCTGGCCTCATGGCTTGCGCGCTCGTCCGCTCGTCCGTCCGAGCAGTCCGTGTTCGAGCCCTGGCCGGGGACATTGTGTTGTGTTATTAGGCAAGACACTTTACTCTCACAGTGACTCTCTCCACCCAAGTGTATAAATGGGTACCATCAAATTTAATGCTGGGGGTAACCCTGTGATGGACTAACATTCCATCCAGGGGGGAGTAGAAATACTCCTGGTTGCTTCATGCTACAGAAACCGGGATAAGCATCGGCCTGATGAGCCACTTGGTCCGTATGCAGACTTAACCTTTACCATAATACCTTTTGACATTGTCGCGTTCCCACTTACAGGACCAGCTTTCTCAACACAGCTGAACGCTTGAATAAATTTATATATGTCTGCTTACCACTTCCGTATTCTATCAGTTCGAGGGGTGTAATCCACATCTTGTCGTATCTTGTACTTAACAAACTTTGGAACGTCGGTCAAGTCACCCGATGAATACTCAAATACTAAGCCTGCGTGTTGACAAAAACAGGCATCTATAGTTATGCACAACTTCAAAACATTTCCCAGCATTTGGTTACATAGTGATCATGATTTCAATTTAAACAACACGGCGTATATACAGGATTGCCACAGACATTACTTATCAAGATTCCCTGACTTTTCCCTGATGAAAATACAATTTCTCTGACCAAATACAAAATGTCGGATCTAGTAGCGGCTTCTGGCGTAAGACTAATAAGTTTTCAACAAATTTTCATTCTTCATCGAGGAAGGTCATCGTTGAGATCACAGTGACCCCAAAAGTTTCTTCCAGCTTGAATGGTATTGAATCAATCGTGTTAAGGGCCCATTAACCGATCTTTTTGAGCCGTTGCTAAGGAAAATTCAGTCTCATCTAACCTCCTCATTTTTAGTTTGTTCAGAGTTATTTCATGTGTTTCAACTTTTTCATGACCAGTAACACTAGTGATGACGTCATCAGGCCACGCCCATGGTCATGTGACTAATACAGAAAAAATGCAAAGGTTCTCAGGCAAATTTCTTTTTCGGGATTTTTTTCTTTGATTTAATATTTTAATTTAAATCCTCATTACGCTATGCATCGATTTTGTTTCATTTCTAAAAGGTCAGATTTTGAGAGCATTTCAAAATATTGAAAAATTCGTAATTTTCTGAAAAAAGCATGATTTCGAAAAAGGAATGCATAGCTATGTTGTCAACGTTGACTTTAATCGAAAATCGTCGAAAAAGGCTGGATTTAATGAAAAACCGCGTTTCCTTTAGCATTTAAAGAAACCGGAAGTGCGCCCGATATCTATTGGAAGTCACCCTATCAGCGCGTGCGCAATTTACACTACCAGCGCACTTCGGTGAGATCACACAAAGCCACACGGAGTTAGTTTTTCTCTTTCTATTGCTCTTGTTTTTCTGTCTTTCTCTTATTTTGTCTTTGCTTGTACTTTTTTTGCTTTGCATTTTGTGAAACACAAAGAAAAACATCTAAAATGTATGCGAATTTGCAAGCTTTTGAGTTGCTTTTATTTTCCGTGCTCAGGCTGACGTAAGTGACCGGAAGTGAAATTTCACCTCCTTAGCAACGCGCGCGAGCGCGCGCATGAATCGGTTAATGGGCCCTTAAATTATTTCAATTTTCCCAGACTTCTCTTCAAAATATCAATTTTCACAGACTCAAGATAAAATTCCATCTCTGACCATTTCCTGACTTGTGACAACCCTGAGCGTTTGCCACGCTTACATTGTAGTGATTGAAGGTGAAAGATCTTTTGCAACGATAACCAAAACATAAAATTTCAATGCGTTGTAGATAGTGAGTAGCTTAGCAGTGTGCGGTTAACAAAATGATGGCCGTTTTTTTGCGTTTTCGGAGTGTCTGTGAAGAGGATTTAGATGAAGCTTGAACGACTAGTAGATTTATACTAAAACAATTAGATTATTCGCTCTCGATTTCTATGCGTGATAGCTGACTTGGGCTGCGCCCTCGTCAACTATCACGCGATAGAGACAAAAGGGTACGTCAAAAGCGACCATTAAAAAACTATTTACTTACTTGCAATTGTTGGTACCTCCGACGTGTTCATGGCCCGTTTCACAAGAGACTCCTCATCCTTGTAGCCCTCAAAATACTCGTGCTCCGTACATGTATAAATTCGGAGAATTGTTTGAAACAGGAAGTCAAGGTTACTCAGCAAGGCACTGGTGTTGAATGAAGGAGGAAGAATCGAGATATTTCTGCGGGAAGAATTAAATGATACCTCTGGCACTCGATCGGGCCACCTTTGATTTGCGTCATCAAAGAAGAGATCCGCTTGATCACAGACTCCCTAAAATAGACGAACACAACCAAAAATTGAGATAGTGCTAAATGTAAACAACACATCAGTTAATTAAAGAATATAACAATAAAAGTTCACAGAGAGTTAACGTTCTGTGAACAAAAAGCACTTTGTCTAAGATTGAGCTTAAAATAAAGCAAATTATTTGACACTGGTAGATATGGCATCCCCTTTGGAAAAACTAGCAGTTCACTTATTTTCTGAGGATTAACTAACTGCTCTGGGGATCGACTTTAACATTCCGACTATGATAGACTACACAGTCACATGAGGTAGAGGGCATTCCCTCGTTTCTGTCGAGTTATATGGCAACACAAGTGAAAGACTGGAGGAACGAGAAATGCAGTAGAAACACTAGCCTGCTACGCGGACGATCTTTGGGCTTGTCACGCAATCTTCCTCCCCCAGATTGCGTGACAAGCCCAAAGAGCGTCTGCGTACACAAAGGAGGCTATAGGAAAACGAGCCGCACGCGACTGCTTCTAAAGCTTTTTCAACTTCTGCTAAACTTCCACCAGTTGAAGACGCTTTCCGAAGAACTTTCTGAGTTGAAAGAGGTCCTTACATATTTGAACTCCTCGGCCAGCTCACTGTACACTCACAGTGTCCATGTCGGCTTCACGCACACCTACCCGTGCTATTGAAACCATTCCTTCAACAATATTTTCTTGCTCAGCGAGCGGAGCTCACAATACCATGTCTACATACGACGCTATTTCATCCCAATCTCTTAAAGGCAAGATAAAGTCTTTGAAAACATTTAACCAATGTAAAAAAAGTTATCAACGTTGTAATACCTCAGGCAATGGTCTCTTGAGGTAGTTATCAACATATTCTGTGATTCTCTTGTGGTTCGCTTCTGAGTTATTCACCCACCAGTATGCAAAGTCTTTTATTCGTGTGATACCAGACAGCTCATTCTTGATCTACAGAGACGAAGAGGAACAAAAAGCTTCGAATACAACAAGAACATGTGTTCAGAGGCAGCGTGGCCGAGTGGTTAGGGCGCCGGACTTGAAGTCCGGAGGTCGCGGGTTCAAGTCCCGCTCTGACCACTAAGCTGGAGTTGTTTCTCAGTAGACCCTAATTCAACTCCTAAGTCATGCTTGTAAATAGCCAACTGGTCTGCCTCCCGCCAGTTGGGAGTTTTAAGCCTATTATGTTTATTTGATATATTTGTTTCTTTCAAATTAAGTCTCATTCCTGTAAACTCATTTCCGTTTTTAGGCTCAATTCCTGCCACTCTCAAGGGTCTGGTCTACTAGCGTGGGCTCCTTTCCTGAACAGCGGCTGCTAATGGAGCCTATCCCATTTCAAGTGATATCTTTTAAGGGTCAAATAAAGCTCAAGCCACGCCAACATTGTCTCCTTTAGGGGTTTAATTCAAATTTTCCGACGACCATTCCCGACCTTCATATATGGGAGACCACTCAGGAAATTTATATTCATTCCAGGTTAGGCTTTTAAAGCCTAGGTAAGGTCAGTTGTTGTACCACAATTGCTCTGTCACCCAAAAGCGTCAAGCTAAAAGCACTAAAAGCATGCATAGCGCGACTCACCTGGCTGACAATGTAGCGAGTGACATTGTTGTCAGGAGTGTACAGAATCTTGCCTTTCAGGAACAACGAAGCGAGTTCAACAAATCCTGAATCCCTCCTGCCTTGACCAGCATTTCCAGTTACACCTCCGGCGGTGCGCACAATCTGGCCCAGGAAACAGTTACATACTGCATACTCTGCAAACAAACCAACAATACTGGTTAGGATTTTTTCAGACTACAGTCGAACCTCCACTAACGGCAACCTCTTCTCTATAGCGGCCCCTTTTTTTCTGTCCCGGCGAACGGTCCAGACATTCACTGCGATATTAATCCGGCTCTCTACCATAGCCACCTCTTCAAAACAGCAACTCCCAACTGCCAAAATAACCTCTCCACAACGGCCAGCTAATCAACGACTAACGAACGGTGTTTGCAAATCGCTATTCTTATTGTAGAAGGTCAAGAAACTAATACATGCGAAAAGTCCCGACTTCTGGAAGGGATGTATTTATTCATTCTTGAAGGTCTTGCCCAATTTTCCGACTGACAAATACGGGCTGGATTGTGGTTTGGAGCTTAATGCTAAGGTCTTTCAACTGCGTCTTAACAATGATCCATACCGCGCGTCCTGGGTCTCTATTTCTATTTGGTTTCTATTTGATTGATATATTTTGATTGTGTTACATATATATGTATATGTTTACAACAAGCATTTTTAAAAGCAAAAATGTTGCACCCCCCGAAAAAAAAACAGATGTCATATTACACCCTTGCTTCCCTACAGCAGTCACAATGGCCTCTTTCCTCTACCCCCTAGGTGGCCTTTGTGCAGAATTTCGATAGTAAATACATCCCAATGACCTCGAAAAGCAAAACCTTACCGGGTTTATAGAAACAGAAGCGTGCGCCGTCAACTGAACTGTCAAAACAACAACCCATCTGGACACATTTGTCTTCTGAAATCCCGGGCCAGCCACAATCAACCCTGCTGAGCGGATGGATAACTGAACAGGTGTCTGTAAAGAAACAAGACAGTTATAAGCGTACATGAATTCAAAGGAGCTACGTCACGTTTCGAGCATCTTGATAAGACTTTCGTCGTTTGTAATCCGTGTTAATCTTCTCCATCCGTTACCATCCTTGTTCCTTTATGTTTTTTGTTTCTTCTTTGATGTTTTTCCTGTTTTTCTATCTACGTAAACTACTATTTTCAGGCTTCCTTCAATTTAAATGTAATTGTTTACGTGGCCAAAATAACTCAAAATACTGTGGTTGATATTGGGTATTGTTACCGTGATACATGTACATGTAGACACAAACCTTGTCTACCAGTGACATTGTACTTGGAATATTCAACAGCAAGCTTGGGGCAGTTCTCATCATTATGTTTCTCCTTGTTATCTTTTCCTTCCTCACTGTCATCCCCGGCCAAGTTCATGTTCTGCGTCATATTCCAATAGTAGTCAAGAGGGTGGGACCCTGCAGACTTATAAAATGTACCATTTGGATAGCGCGAGTACCCGCACAGACCAGCCAGCAAACCAGCAGAAGCTGCGGGCAACACTCCATTAGATGTACGCCCATTTCCATTGTTTTGATCGTCGTTGTCGTCACCACTCGATTTTCTCCCACAAAGTGTTGCTTGGAAACCACCGGCCTGCATATCTTGCATAACACTAAGATAGTCCTCTGTGACTTGCTGGAAAGCTTGTAAGGCTTGGACCTGAAATAAAAGCAAGCAACATTCAGTTATTATTATCCAGTAGGTTAATGACGCTTAGTTTTGTAAAATAATATGAATGACGTTGTTTTCAGTTGATATTTTACAAAATATTTCAACTTTTCTGCACTCCATGTGTATTCATTTGATAAAATGCATTTTTAGCCTTCCTTTCTTACAGAGTCTTACTCTCTCCAGTTTCGCCTGCATCAAGAGACCGAGATGGCGGCCCGTTGAGCTCAACTATCGGCATCTACGATCTCACGGAAAAATAGGGGACTGTGAACAGTCTAATAGTGCTCCTCCCCTACCCCTCTAATGGGGCCTCATCTTTGTTTGAAATGATCACTCACCTCTTCAAGCTGAAAACTTTACTTAAGTAAACTTTTTTGTTATGTGAGATCCATGTTTTAGTATATTACTTGTATCAAGCTATGCTACTAAATGAAAGACCATTAATTATATGTCTGATCAATAAAGGAGAGGGGTGAATAGGGGTATCCGCCGCAAATCCGCCGATCCGTGTCTTCTTTTCACCAAATCCGTCGACCCGCCAACATTTTTGTTCAAATCCAAAACCACAACCACATCCAGAAACAGAAGTGTTAAAGTTCAAAGGTAAGCTGGTAAATGTGAATGCCATTGTTAATTTCGCACAAATAGTTAAGCGAAGGCAACATGCTTGATGACTATAACACGGTACAATTCCAATAACAGTCTCGCACCTGAGTTTAAATGAGCTTCATTCAAAAAAAGATTGAAATAATTTGGATGACCTCATTAACATGCCGACCAAGGCTGAAGAAAGATCTATGATCCAAATTTCGTGTAGGATCCAAGATCCAAACATCAAGACAGAAACACTCCAGAATCCACGCCAAAATTCACAGCTGATCCACGATCCACTGTGTTTTCAAAATCCACGAATCCGCTCAATTTACCACAAAAATCCACAATCCGTGCGCTTTTTAAGGCGAAATCTGTTGATCCGAAAACCTATTCACCCCCCTCATAAAGGAGACCTTACACATCTGGTTTTCCTACTTGTAATAAATTAGAAATTATTTTGTTTTTTTCTCACTACAGAGTGAATAGACAACAATACGTTATAAGTGTAACAAACAAGAACTTACATCTTCATTCAGATTTCTGACATCATCCTGCAAGGATCTTAGCAGCTTTGACAAATTCCTTTGGTGACCCTGATAAGAGACATAGCAACAACCATGATTTACTTGTTCATGACTGACAATCAGATGCTACTAATCACAAATTTGCTTCAGGGGTACATTTCATATATATATGCATGGAGAACATTGTTCAATTCTTCAACATCCCCAGGTTTAGTTAGGTAGTATGATCATACTATGCACACTTAAGCAAAGTCGCTCATGATTAGTCTGAATTGTAAAATATGTAAAATATAAAATACAAATTCCTTTAGTACATCTTCAGTTATCAATATAACTGGAGATGGACAAGAGACTGAATTCAATTTGAAAATATAAAATCTAAGTACTGCATGTGTGTTCTTACACTGATACATGTCCCAAATAATGACTTAACCATTTGGTGCAAAAGTTATCTACCCACAGATGTTTTGGTAGACATTACATGTACCTGGATATTCATCTCATGTGACATGTACAGTGGAACCCTGCCTTACAGTCACCCTGTAAATTCAGCCACCTCGTTATTACAGCCACTTTATTCTGGCTCGAACAAAAGCTCAGTCAGTCATTTTCTTATTCATAGATTGAATGCCTTTAATACAGCCACTATTAATGCGGCAAGATTATTGTAGCCAATTGGTGACCGGATTAATGCGGTTCTACTGTAACACCAATCATGTGCATGAAAAAAAAAACAGATTTAAAAGTCTTATGTCATGATTTAAAATATAATTATGCTGGGGGAGGGAGGGAGGGAGGGGATATGTGTTACCTGGTAGTCAGTGATGTTTGGCCACTTAATCTGAGTTTGAAGTTCCTTTCCAAGTTCACCAAGCACAGTATCATTTAGCTTACACAAAGCTGTCTTCACCTCAGTCTGCAATGTTCAAATAGGTACAAGAAAGGCGATTAGTTCCTTACATGTCGTCACTCATCTGGGTGATGTTGGCACTGGTAGTAATGTTGAATGTGGTAGACATGAATGTTGTATGACTGAGGTTGCTGTACAACTGTAAAAATGCTGAGTAACTTCATATAATTGACTTACTGCAAACAACAAAACCTTTTTTATATAAATAGGAGTCTTCTGGGTTACATACCACATTTCCAGGGCCATTGAGGATTTCTTGAAGATTGACAGGTGATCGAGAATCACAGATGATAAACTTCACTTCACTGCCACTAATTGTTCCTTGTGACTTTAATTCAATAACATTGTTAACAAAAGGAATAATTATATTAATTCAAGAAAATAACTTAGTCTATTAATAATTTTGTCATGAACAACTTCAAAAAGTAGCAAAATAATATGAACAGGTATGGAATACCTACATCAAAACAACAAAAAAGTTAAATGCACGACTTGCTAACATAAAGCTTGGTACCAAATTTCAAGATGATATGTAATCATGTGCACCTGAAAGATATGTCACAGTACAGCAGAATCACAGTGACCTGCAAATGTTGACTGTTCTTTTCGAAGTTTTGTATTTTCTTTCCAGTAATATCAGTTCTAAGTAACTTACTATTTACTAACTTGACCATTTGTTCTAAACATTCCACAAATTATATTTTTCTCAACTCATTAAGACATATACCTGGATTGTGCTTGCTATTCTCATCAGAAGCAAACTCCAGAACAAATTCACTTGTTGATTGTTGCTTGATGATAGTAGTGGTAGATTTCCTATTTCCAGTGGATTTCTTGGAAACCAGGACAATGATTCTTGTGATAAACTCCGATATGGCTCAACTAATCCTGCAATCTGCCAAAGAGAATCAACTAGAGCTAAATGGCTATGTTCAAACATGTTATACACTCAGTGTGTGCCACTTGCAGACTGCAGACTGCTGACTACATTAATTCATAGGCCTCAGTATATAGTACTCTGGTTAGCCTGAATATCACTCACTGACAGGTAAGCATGTTTAAGGTTAGCTCTCCGTTCTACCAGCGTGGGCTCCTTTCCTGAACAGCAGTTGGTAATCGAGTCAATTCTGTTTAAAGCAGGGCTTCTGAAATTTTACGCAGCTGCGGAGTCACGAATTTCAAGCAAGTCCGCAAAATCCCACAAACTTCACAAAAACACGCAAAATACTGCGAAAGTCGCAAGAGATCTTACCAAATACATTTTTGCACAACATATTTGAGATTTATCTTGGCTGTTGGGGCTGTTTACAAGCCATAAGCTTGCAAATTTATTGTGAGACTTCATCACTGCAACGAATAAACAACATCCCAAAACTACCTGGAGGCGTTTTTTAAGTAATGTTGTGAAAAACTGTCTGCCATTTTTTTTCCCGCGAATTTGTCTCTGAAAATCCCGCGAAATTTGACTTTTTTCCGCAACCTATCAGAAGCCCTGTTTAAGTGATATCTTTTAGGGGTCAAGTAAAGCCTGAGCTATGCCCACAATGGCCTCCTTTAGAGGTTTAATTCAAATTTTCTGATGAGCATCCTGAACCTTTTCACATGGGAGTCCCCCCACCCTGGAAATTCTGCACAAAGAGATCCATGCATAGTTAAGCAAGGCAATTGATTGAATGTAATTTTCTATCAGGTTTAGCAAATTATCCACTGTCTATTGGCAAAAATTCTGAAAATCTTATTGGCTGTGCAGACACCTACCGCAGACCCCCATGACTGTGTAGATAAGGCCTTCATAGCAAGCATGTGAAGAGAACCTTTACAGTAACATACATATGTACATGTATCTGTACCCACCTTTTGTACATTCACTGTGCTGTTAAAAAGCTCAGCTACAACCCTAGGGCTAAGCTTTGTGGTCTTGTACAGAAATTCCTGAAACTGAGCAGGATCCTTCAACAACTTATCCAAAGGGACAGCTGCAAAAATAACAAAAATAACATTATATTAATTTAATCATTTACATGTAATGCTTTGTGTGTATGATCATGACACTACTCCAACTGGTATAAACCTTCCTCCCCTGGAGCAAAGGCTAGTCATTGCAGGTTACTTGTTGCACTGGGTCTGGTTACCCCTTGGCTACAATCTGCCGACACCCATTTAAACTCTTATACTGTATGTGATTAGATGTATCTTTGCATGGATACAAACATGCACAACATACACAGACTGTAATTGTTTTACTGGCTAAAAGGAAGGACCTGGATCCCAACACCTATTTTCTCACACACTGCTGGGAGCCATGCCAAGCCGAACCACACAGCCTGACCTTTACTAACATAAGAACATACTTGTCTTACAATGACACAAAAAAATGTCTAGAGAATAATTTCACCTCAACTTAACACATTCTGCAAGTACTTCATGGGTGTGAAGGTGGGGCATGTCAGGCAATGGCGGATGGCAAAACAAAAACTGAAACCTTACACAAGCCACGTGACCTGAAAACCCCCACACACATGTACCCAGACTCCCAGCTGTGTGTGAGAAAAACGTTTTCCCCTTCTTTCGTTCCTCAGCCAACAGAAAACCACACCTATGAGAACAACCAAGTCATCCACACAGTGGACTACTAGGAGACCCTTTTTTGTAGGAGTCATTGTGGTGTAATATAATGCCAGACTTAAGTGTTGTCTCCGGAATTAATCATAATTATTACTTATCAGAAGAGCAAACTGATCAGCATGGCAGTCTGATGTACCTACTGGAGTGAGGAGCAATAATGATGATGATGATGATGACGGCGACAACGACGACAACGACAATGAAGATGATGATGATAGCAAAATGTACATTACAGTAATTTAATCAAGACTTGGCAAATTAGATAATCTCTTACGACAAATCTCTGAAAATGTACCTGATAAGTTATATCCATTCCACTGCACTGGCCTCGAAGAATTATTCATCAAATCATTCCAAAGTTTTGAATCTGCCGTGAACCTTCCGTAATCTTCATTGATTCTTAAAAGCCGTTCCTGGAGGCTGGTGTTTGTTAAAAGAGGGAGGGCATCTTCAAATAGTCTACTTAAACTGTAGATTAAATTAAAAAATCAGTGTTAAAACTTTTAATAACCAACAGTTTGATACATGTGTACGTTGACTGTTTAATCTACCTGATAATACCTGGCTATATTAAGATCTAGATAAGTTAAAATTATACAGATGCACAGACGGATGGGTGAATGGATGGGGTCCAGACTGACTGACCGACCGACCGCCTGACTGCCTGACTGAGTAACTAACATACTGACAGTGTAACTTGCAGATGGACAGATGGAAAGACCAACTGAATTTTCTCCCCCAACTAGTTATTTTCCTCCATAAGGAACAAACAAATGAACTTTTCTTTGGTTTAATGTTCTTCACTATTCAATTTGGCTTCGGCTACCATATGCTTTTTAATAAGTACTGCAAACATCAGTACTTATTAAAAAGCTAATATTGCCAGATAACACAGAACACGTTTTAGCATGTAGGAATGTTGACAGATAGGACTGTTTAGTGCAATATTGGAACAATGTTCTGAGCCTTGTGGTATGAACAATGTACCTGGAACTCCTTAGATCTGGCAATCCATTCAGTATCTCACTGGGATCATTTGTCTTTGTGCTTTTGAAGTCGCACAAAAAAGACCTTGCAAATGGAAAAAGCCCAGCAGATGGGAGGGCACGTGGCCGATATATACCTAAAAAAATACAGAAAAAAAAACAAGTGAGGATGTTTGGTCCCATTGTTTCTACGAATCTTTGCTGTGCAACATAATTCATGTAACAACATGCCGCGTCATACCTCTTGAAAGCGCAAGCTAAAGGAGTATAAGCAAGTACATAGGGCTTGATACTGGTTGCATTAATTTCACCTGTAGTTTAATCTGAGACCCCCTCTTTTTTTTCCTATTTTTGAATGTAGATGGGACAGACTACATGCAATATGACAAGGTTAATGTACATTATTAATACATAATTCTTTCTCAAGGCCTTAATTCTAACTCAAGGAACAACATCTCCTAACAGACTTAGTTGTGTTAAATCGAGCATGTGTTTCCTGATCTCCATATAAATTTCACTAAAATGCAGCTTCTATTATTGCTGATCAATACTGTGGCGGTAAGCTAAGATCATCTTAAAATAAAAAAAATAAAAATACATGGTCTTCAAAACAAGAACAGTAAACACCCCCATCCCCTATTTTTTCTTTGTAGGAAAGTTAAGTTCATCTTTATCTTACTGCATGGCATTTTTAAAAAAAAAAACTCTGTGTGGGAACATTTTGGGTGCAAACATCCTAATGTAAACATAATTATTTTTTTTAAAAAATGCATGACAATGTCATGAATTTTCATTCAAATTAGGCAGGCTCAGGTTTTCTACTTACTGGCAGGAATATTTGTAGCACCATAATTTTGACGATTTCGTACAGCAACCAGAATTATGAAAAGAACTAATGGCCACACTATTTCCACAACATTTCTTAGCTGAAATAAAAAAAGAGCCAGTTAGTGCACCAGCATAATAAGTCAGTGGTAGGTAGGTAAAGTCTGCATACAAGCCAAGTGGTCCCATCAGTGTGGAGCTTATCCCAGTTTCTGCAGCATGAAGTGACCTAGCATTTTTACTCCCCCCCCCCCCTGAATGGGATGCTAGTCTATCGCAGGGTTACCCCCCAGGATTAAGTTCATTGACCAGTGCCCAACTTTCCACACCTGGGTGGAGAGAGGCAGGGTTCATGAGAGTAAAGTGTTTTGCCCAGAAGACAACACAATGTCCCCGGCCAGGGCTCGAACCCGGACTGCTCAATCCGGAGACGAGCGCACTAGCCATGAGGCCACCGAGCCTCCCTAATATGTAAGTGATGACTAAACAGATTTATTGGACATTGGACTGAAATGTGTGAGTGTGTGATGTACGTGAAACTGAACAACAAGACTCCTGTAAAGCAAAATTATCTAGTAATCTTATCATTAGCATAAAATTGCCAAAATTCAATAAATTTTAAATAGATCTGTACTGCACAAGAGCTTGCAAACTCATCCACTGCCTGAATAAATGTATTTAATATTTATTTTTAACTGCTCAGGGGATCTTATTAAGTTTGTATGCAGGAGATAAGTGGTGAAGGGCTTACATGTATTCTGCTAGAGGGGGAGGGGCTTATGACCCTGGTATTTTGTTGTTGCCAGAAAAGAAGGGTCTACATGTATAAACAACAGAAATTCTCAGTTGCAAGGATAAAATGATGGTATTTTATGGTACTAGTACACACTAACAATGGCACAGTTGCTAATTCAATTCTTTACATCAATTACCTACAAGATCACTGAATTAAATTAAAATTATCTTTTCTTTTTTGATGCATTTACAGTACCGCCTGAAAGTATTAACCCATTTCCCGCGTTCTCGCCGCGGGGCCTCCACGCGTCATTGACGCGGTATTCCCGCACTCGACCTCGTCTTTACTAGGTAAAGCCGAGGACAGCATTCGTCCTGCCGCGGCAACGTTTGGACGAGGTATTACCTCGGTAAAGAAGACGCGTGAGGTTTGGATAG
This sequence comes from Orbicella faveolata, assembly GCF_042242905.1. NCBI lineage: Eukaryota > Metazoa > Cnidaria > Anthozoa > Scleractinia > Merulinidae > Orbicella > Orbicella faveolata. The sequence goes on from NW_028301541.1 coordinate 15,399,338, forward strand.
CAATTTGTTTCTGTTTCTTCGCGACAAAGCGTGCTTGAATGCTCACTCTTGAATCTCCGCCGTTTCATCCCAAAGAAGCATTTGACAAAGCCGATCATTCATGTCAGTTACAAGATTGATAACACAAAAAAACATTTGGTAGCTGCATTGTGTGAACTACACCAAAAATATCTGTAACTTGGTAAAATATAGTGTCTCAGTTCTCAAACGCTGTGTTTTAAAAGCATTCCATTTTGCCGAGAAGACCGCGACAGAGCGATGATGTGTTCGCTATTTCATGTCCACGCATCATGCAAACGACCGGGAAACGACTAAATGCTCAAGGCCGGAATGGCTCTGAAATTCACTTTGATGAGAAGATACCGGGGCAATACATTTAACTTCAATTCCGATTTATTTTGTTGTCATAATACCATGCGTACTTCTCTGTTTATATGCGCTGCGCTTTGTAGCGGGCAGTTACAAAATCGGGTCAACTCCGATCGCTGATTTACTAGTAAATAAAAACGGCAATTGCTGTTTATGCCTTCTTGTATAGCTGTCATCGAATCAGCGATCCGAGTTTTTCTGGTCCAAGTTTGTCTTTGGTTCCTTGCAGCCGATCGAGATGTAAATTAACTGTAATGTTCGTGGAACCCTCTTCAAGTTCAAACATTTTCTCACGAGACCAAACCATGAGTAAGAGAAATCTTCATCGGCTTTTTCACATCTACCTGTTTAATAACAGCCCTCCAAACGTAACATAACTTTAATAGCACAAAATGAAAGCAAGAACGGATCGTAAAACCAACCCGACATTTATCGCTCAGCTCGTTTTGCTTGACTGCGTCGGTGACATGTGATCAAAACATATGTGAAACTACATCGTCAAACAAAGTCTTTTGATTTCAACATGGTCTGCACTTCGGAGTGTGTAAAATTAAGAATCTTAGTTCTCTTTAGACTAAATTTCAAAGTGTGCCATTCATAAACTCGTGAGTGTTTTGCAATTCGAAAGCCTATCGGTCGATCAATTAGCCGCTTTGTAATTCGTCAAATTACTTTGTGGCAACCAATGAAATTCGCCTGGTCCCACGGGATACTTGCCGCTGAGTTTATCGCGAACGAGACGGTGGATAAACAATGGTCAAAACAGCTTTTGGCTTTAAAGCAAATGCGATATCTTATAAGATGTATTTCGGCCACTGTCTTCATTGAGAGCTCAGCAGGAAAGTAACAACCTTAATAGGTGGTCGCGATAAGGCTTGTTATTTGGCTTGTTACAATTCTGATCAAAATGTTGGAAAAAGCTCAAAAGTTGCTTTGCCGACAAAAGACATGCCGCTATTTTCATATTGAATTCCACGGTTTTTTGGAAGGGTTATAGTATAGTAATCTACGCATTTTTTGGTATCAACTGTTTTCTTTTTTATCTTTTACCTTTCAAAGAGTTTCAGTGTGTACGTAGTTTCTCCCGCTTCGTTCATCTGTATCTCCAAATGTTAGAATCATACCGGTTTGATTTCCACTGATTCAAAGAATTTATTAATAAGTGTTTTTTCGAGCGGCGACTGTTCTTTATTCCTGACGGCATTCAACACATGTAATCTTCCTTTAGGCAAAGATTCCTACAGGGAAATAAATTATTCGCCTTTATACACTTGATCAAAAGGAGAATCGAAACCTTTCACCAATTTAGGCTGGTAGATTTTCTTTAACATTTCACGTGACCTTTCGCGGAAATCAGATGCTTCATGTTTGATTTCCACTGATTCCTGACTTCTGCTGTTTCCAATACTAAATCACGAAGTTGTGTTACTACTTTCCATGCATCGATTTTAAAATTTAAAAAAAAAAAAAACGAACTAGATGACGAACAGTTACATTTTACCTGAAACTGGTAACGTTTAGCGAGTTTAGCCGCATATTGCGGATTAACGCGTTGTTGAGTTCGGCAGTAGTAGACCGCTCCATCCAGTTGCCGCTCTAATCAAGTGACTTCCAAAAACCCTGCGAACCCTATTAAAACGGCAACGAATAGCGTCGTCAAAGTTCGTAAAAGCGCTTACTAATAGTCAGCACATGTACATTTCGAAAGAGCGAAAACAAACTAGAGGATAGGCATTTACATGTTAACCGTTCGACTTTCCATCGAGCGTGTTTCTTGATTCCGGATTATGATGGAGTTTACAAGCAACGTTGATGAAAAAATGCCACTCTACTCGATACACATACATTACTTCCCCGAGGTTTTACCTCGTCTGTTTTGCCGCGGTATTTTTTCAATTGGGGTCGCACTCGTCTTTACCGCGGTGCTCCATATTTTCACCCGCGGTGGACGCGAGGTGGGAGCACGCGGCAAAGACGAGGTTTTACCGCAACCTGATGGGTCCATAGTCTCAGGCGGTACTGTACGTCAATTAGGAGATCAGAAACTGCCATCATGAACAAAAGAAGCCCATCCAAAAACAAAGACATTGTTGCAACTGAAAATAACAAACCACACCATACAGTAGGACTAATAAGATATGAATTTTTTATACACCTCATTAACTGGGTTACTAATTTTACACAATAAATAGCTGCCTACTAGTCATAAATTAAAACAACTTTATTTTGTAATATTGTGTAATTGGGAATTCTTGCTTGTTAAAAAGCCCATTTTAATTTCTGTTTTCTATGTTTTTATTGGGTCAAAGAACAACGAGTGGAAGTTTAGGAGAACAAGAAATGTGTACACTGCACCACATGTTTTGAGTTCTCCTAAATAAAATTATCAGTAGTGCAATAGGAACATAAAGAAAACTGATTTTTTTTTTATTTCTTTTCAAAAAAATATCGTGAGCAAAAGGAAGGAAAATTGTCAATTGACTGTGATTATGAAAATGTAAATTATCTTTTAATGGCCTCAACAGCTTGCACTAGGTTTAAAAGTTCTGTGTTGCCATAGAGCAACAGGAAAACAGCTTAAAGGGGTACTGTCACCATTTTTAGCATGATTTTGGAAATCTCAAAAACAAATATCGATCACCGGAAGTTGAGCAATAATGGCTTTATTTTGTAGAGCAGAACTTGAAAAATTAAGAAGTGAGGATGGCTAACGATGGCGAGGAGGGAAACAGATTGCGATCTGGATTTTTGAAAAAGCATCAGGATGTCAGTTTTTCAAAGGTTCAAGTTTGGCTCAAAAATCAGTGAAATTTTGCAAAAATGTTGTTGCAGTGTGGACTTCCTTCTAGAAATTGCTTTTAATCATTTAGTTAGAACTAATTAAGTTCTTATAACATAAATTTAGGGACCATTTTGTGAATTTATAACAGTTCTAAGCAAATATATCATGACAATGTCCCTTTAAGTGTGCACTTTTACAAGGTGTTTTCTAGTTTTACATTCTTAATGTCAATCCTTACGTTAACTGGCACAATCTCCATGTGCACCTATCAGAGCTCAGCTTGCAAATCGTAATTAAGCCATAATTCCAAGAAACTTGCATTAATATTTAAGTTCATTTTAATTTTGCGATTGATTTAATACAGACTTACACATATAATTTCCAATCAGGCTTTCTATTAATAAAATTATATTGCATGTAGAAATGAGAAAGAACATATCAAATCCTTTAAAGCAGCTGGATAATAAAAAAGAACATATGTACAACAAAAGCCTCAAGAAAAATTCACGGAAACACAAACATTCAGAACCATTCTGTTGCAATTTAACATATTTATCCCACAGAGGAGCTGTCTTTCTAAACAGATCAAGGATCTTTGACAAATTTTATCACTCCAAACTTGTTATAACAGCGTGTGAGACAATACACTGAACATGACTGTATACAAATTATCAGATACCAAACACATATGCCATCGATATTATATACACGTAGATGACTTATGCTCAAAACATCTTTGAATGAAATATCAAAAGAGAAATTTTTTTCTTAAGCGGAAGTGGAAATATTAACTACCTCTGATCGAAATTATAGAAAGTAACAAAAATTTAGCAATTAATTTGAAGAAACAACATTAAACAACTGAGGTGTTATAGAAACATTTGATAATCCCTAGACTATCAGAAAGATACAAATTGAAAGCTTAATATAAAACTGAAATTTTCCTTTAAATTTCTTTTAGCGAATGTATGGGACTCACTAAAACTTTCAGTCTGAATTTTCACTGTGGACTTGAAAATCGTTCATTCATCTCATGTATGTAAATTTCCCGAGCAAGCTGGTGATGCGTCAAAAATATGTTTCTCAAATCAACACTATCAAGAGATTCACGGAACTTAAAGACTTGAAACTTTCATTTTAACCTTAAGCAATCTTCGATGTTAGTCTCTAAGCAATGGTATAACACACTGGAGTATTAAGTGGGAAAGTTGGATGTCAGTCCTACACTTTTGCACGTCACAAGCACACTAGGGTTACGTCACCGTGCTGTACAAAACATGCAATTTTCGCTGTACATAATAGGGAATTTGTCTCGGTGTTCTGAATTTGACAGAAAATGAAACTTCCCATCAAGAAAATGGCCGATTACGTCGTAAATATATAGCAGAGAGATAACTAGACTCGCAGATTCCGTGCGAAGACTACATTTGAGCTACATTGCTAAATGGAGAGCCAGAACGTGTGGGTCACTTGAGAATTACGAGTAAAATAAAGCCGAAAGTTTTAGATTTCTCGGAAGGCTAAAATATCATTGAAAGCTGACTTTGAAACGCGATTTACACCCCCAACAATAGCAGTTTACCTTGTAAATAAATAAATAATTTTGTTAGAAATTTTACGCCGACGTTTTCTTCCAAAACAAGGAACAATTCGCCACAGGTACCAGTGCAATGAGCCCATGGATGCAAACCGCGCCAGCTGCTCCAAAAAAACGAAGTTAAAGCAAGCTGTTGAGACAATTTCCTCTCCCGAGAAAATGCACCAAAGATGGCTATTAAATCATCAACCTACAAAAACTACACATGTAATGAATTTAAAACTAATTTGTCTACTCACATGTTGTCGTTTTCGAAGCGTAAAGTTCTTCCATAAAAGCAATTTCAGTTGGTCAAAGAACTTCATAGTCGAACAGAATCGAAGGCGATTCTAGCTTCCTTCAGCCTAAGGAATGATATACCACACAGTTATTTGACAATTTCTAGAAATGAAAGTGAAATGGCACGAAAGCGAAACTGAAAATTCACATTTCCTCACCGGCGTAGAAAGCGGTAAACGGGTTTGCGTTACAGTCTTCTTCGACGCTATAAAATTTCCTCTCTCATATCATGAACGCCGTTTCCCTGAGATTTTTGATCCGCAGGCGCCCAAAATTCTTTCTCTCAAGCAGAGGTTCCAAAAAGTACCACGATTCTTGTGAAAGAAAGCGCTTCCTCTTGCCTTCTCCTCTGATGTGGACGAGAATACTCTTTTTTCCTGTTGTGGAACAAGGATCTTTATCAGAGTTCCATTGGGGTACTTGTTTACCTGGAGGCGGAGAGGACTGGGTAAATTGCTATGTCATCTTTTCCGACGAGAAACCGAATTGAGATAACAGAGAAAATACAGTGACGTCATTGTTCGTCAAACTTCGGTAAACAGTCGTCAGAGCTCGGATAATGTTTGCCTTTATCGTCTCCAGTGCACTGGCTCCATTTGCCTTGCGCCTCGCATTTTTTAGATGAAAAAGAAAACAGGTGAATTGATTGTTCGTTCGGATTTTCTTTGTTTTTGTTGTTGAATAGAGTTTCCAGAAAGGTTTTGTGACAGGAAATTGTCTTAACAATACTTCAAAGGTAAGTTTGCTTAGTTTGTGTCGAAAATTATGCAGTTGAAACGTGATTAAAGGTAAAAAAAAGTCACTCGTTGCTCAAATATTCAAGATTTTTTCCAGTTAATAAGCTTACATATCATTTATTATTATTCATTCGTATTTTTTGTAAACTACTACAGGAAGGAAAAAAAAGAAAAAAATGCCATGTCATTAAATATATATCTCTGTCGGTGGCGGTATAACATACGTACATAGCAACTAATTTTGAAAGAATAACTAAGCGCAATGATCATTTGAATTTCATATCACTACAACTAATAGAAATCTAAAATGCAGGCCCACTCACGTGTGACACACGGCATGGCGGAAAACGTGAGCATTAACTTCGAAAGAAATTACCACAGGCACGAAAATTTTAGCTGCGTTAAAATCATACTATTTTCACTCAGCCCATCAAACTAATGATGTGTTGTTATACCTTAATTACAAATTGTTGTGCTTGTGTTTGTAAGCTGAAATAGCAAGAAGCAATTGAATTTTTTCACTGAATTGATGACCCCTAGGGTGCACAGTTGGTATAAATCTACCACATATAAGATTATGTATGTAAAATTCACTCATTAATGGAGCTTCTATGGTAATACTCACAATGATTTCATTTCCAATTTCCGTAAATAGCTCATTTTCTGAGCAAACAAAAATCACACGGCAGATTGGAAGACACTGGAAGACATGAATGATGATTGCAGTAATGTACACATATATTCACTTGCAAATAGGCAGATTTTTCATTCAAACCTCTTCAATCTTTTTAATTGAAAAAGATATTAATATAATATCTGAGAGTCCTGACACAGATTTCCTTCTCTTTCAAGCTATGTGCAACTGCTTGATTTCCTATTGTATATGACTACAAAATACATCATCAATGATACTGATCTAATTCAAATTGTCATAAATAGCTCATTTTTTCAGCAAATATAAAAAAAAATATTTGAAATCACAAATGACCATTGCAGTAATTGTATCCACGTGCAAAGGTAGATTCCTCAACAAACTTCTTTTTAAATCTCTTTCATCAAGAAAGGTAAATTTAAATATCCTGCAGAACAGAGAAGATTTCCTTCTCTTGTACTATAGGCAGCTCCGTGTGCAGCTGGTTGATTTACTAATAGGAATAAAATACATCATAATTTACATGTATGCTTTGTCATAAATATGAAACATCTCACACAATAAAATAATTTCTGTGCTATTCAATTTTCGCAGTGAATTACTGGAATTCCAAATTTTCAACATTAATTTCGTATAATGGCAATTCAAACTGCAGATATTCTGTAAAGTTCCCATAACGCAGCTAGTTAGCTGATTGGGAAAGAGCTAGGGGTGACCAATGGTGAAATTCAAGACTCGCCAACATGCTATATACAAGACCCTTGCTTGAAAATCCAAGACTGGGACTTAAAATTAACAATTTTATACAAATGTACTTGGAGATAGATAGAAAGAAAACCAAAGAGATCGGGTGAAAGTTATCTGAAACTCAAGATTTTCTGTTTAAAACCACTTACCAGTCCTACAAAGAGGGAGAGTGAATAGGTCTTCAGATCGACGGATTTGGCCTGAAAAAGCATACAGATAATGGTTTTTTGCCATAAATCGAGCAGATTCACGAATTCTGAAAACACAGTTGATCGTGGATCAGCTGTGAATTTTGGCGCGGATTCCGGATTGTGCCTGTCTATATTTGATGTATGGATCTTGGGTCCTGAACAAAAATTGGATCATAGATCTTCCTTCAGCCTTTGTCGGTATGTTAATGAGTTCATCCAAATTATTTTTTTTTCAAACGAATCTCATTTAAACTTAGGTATGAGACTGTTATTGGAATTATGCTACATAGTGATTAAGCATGTTGCCTAATTCTTTACTATTTGCGTGATATTTACAATCATGGCATTCACGTTTACCTCTTTACCTTTGAACTTTTACACTTCTGTTTCCGGAGCTGGTTGTTGTTTCGGATTTGAACAAAAATATTGTCAGATCGACTGATTTGGCAAAAAAAGGCACGGATCGGCGGATTTGCATACCCCTATTCACTCCCCTCTACAAAGAAACTGGAGTTGTTACTTAAAACAAAACTGACTTAATGCAAACCCATTTGCTCAAAAAACAAGCCTAGGGTAACTTATATGTACACTGTTAATAAGCACTACAGGGTTAATAACCCTACTGGATTGTTAGGGTTACACTCAGGTTACAGTATTTAGAAGTGTGAGATTTAACCAAAGAGCCTTTTATGCCAGCTGGCCAGTGACTCGTTTATATGTAGATCTTGTTATTTACAGACTGAGACAGATCCACCTATTTCAGTTTGTATGGATTGTAACGGCTACACTACATGTATAAGAAGTGTAAGGTGGTTGTTTTCCAATTGAATAATTAAGTTAATGTCTCTATCACAACCGATTGAATATTATTTACCAGTAATTGCATGTCTGTTTACCATTAATTGCATGTGGGAGGTGCAGTGACCTCATGGTGAGTGCGCTCGACTCTGGAGCGAGTGGTCCGAGTTCGAGCCCTGGCCGGGGACATTTTGTTGTGTTTTTGGGTAAGATACGTTACTCTCACAGTGCCTCTCTCCACCCAGGTGTATAAATGGTTAGCGGCAAATTTAATGCTGGTGGGTAACCCTGCGATGGACTAGCATCTCATTCAGGAGAGAGTAGAAATACTCCTGTTTGCTTCGTGCAACTGAAAGCGGGATAAGCTGCAGCCTGATGAGTCACTTGGCTCATATGCAGACTTTCAATTGCATGTCTATATGGATGTCACTGATAATGTTGCTTGTAATATTATTACATGATTGTATAATTAATTTTTTTTAGACAGAGAGCTGAGTTTTGTGCACTTCACTCCAGAGTGTGGGAGAAATTTAGGTACTAGTTGAATCTGCTGTAACTTGCATACTAGGTTAAGGTAGCTAAAGTTCTTATGCTATTGTCTTTGATTTGAATTTTTGACTTATTAATGATATTTTTAACTATTATTTGACCCTATTAATTTTGTTGCTTTAATTCATTTTTTCTGCAGCTGAAAAAGAATTACTAAACACAGATCAGGCTTCACATAAAGTGAATTATATTTCGTTTCAATTCGAAACTGTCTCACTAATGGATGTTAGTGAGCATCAAGGATGTTGCAATGGTGATCTACAGGATGGAGATGATGCAGATCAGGGTCATGAACTAAAACCACAACCATTCTGTTATAAGGATTCACAAGTACCAAACAAGAGTCCCATAACACCTGAGAATTGTAATGTTGGTTGTCATGAAAACTGTTGCATTTTGACCACCTCCAATCCAGACACATTAACAAGACAAAAGGACCTACATAAGGATTTAGAAAGTCCTGATAGTGTTCAAAATACACATCAAAACAATCACTTGTCGCTGGCAACTCTTCCTCCAGAGCTAATACTTGTGATCTTTTCATACCTTGATGCACGGTTTACTTTACGAGTCTTGACATGTGTATGCAGACTTTTTCATAACCTTCTCTCACCGGAATCTAGCTGGAAGACAAGGTTTGGTAAGCGATGGCCACAGCGAGACAAAAGGGAAGATTATGACTACATATCAAGGTTTGTGCGTTCTCATTACTAATAATGCTCTGGCTGACATTTTTTATCACTTTTAAAATGGATGACCACTTGCATGTACCGGATAATATTGCATTCCAATTGTGGTGGATTAAAGAACCCCTGAGGATATTAACCTCTCTAATCTGTGGCTGCATTGGACATTCATGAGTATGTTTTAAAAACTTGAATATCTCTGGAGTGAAAACAGACATATAAGCAATAGCCTCCATTTGGCATGGAAATAAGATATTTGTCTGCAGACACTCTCTGTTCCAAGGAGCAACCAGTTTTCCGAGAGTGTAGCTCAACAAAAACCGTGAGCTTCGAGGAACAGATAATGTCCAAGGAATATCGCTCGGATATGGGGAATCTACCAATCAAGGATTTTGGACTGGGAAATATCACTCAGATATTCCCCAGTTTTAGCTAGCAAATATTTAGTCATGTGACACATTTGAACCTATCACCCATGAATGAATATATTTGATGCATTATAATTGAAAATAGTAAACAGCATTTTTCTTCTTAAATTATATACAGAATTCTTGTTACTGTTTTAAAATGGCTTAGATACTACAGAAGGAAATTTCATCATCATGGTAGCACTTTAATGATGAGACATTTTGCGTATTAATTTGTCTCAGTTGGAAAAGTATATGTGTTCAGCATGAAGACATGGACAAGTTTTGGAATGATCCCAGCTCCACGTTGGATTTTTATCAGCTCAAAGATCAGCATTTTGCAACAGTGGATGCAGTTCATATAATGAAAGGTGGAGACCTGTGCATTTCAGGCTCAAGGGACCGTGCTGTAGGTGTGTGGAGTTTAAATGCCTTGACAGATCCAACAGAGGCAGGTTATTCAAAGAGGTCCTTTAAGCAAGCTCTGGATGGTCACAGGGTTGGTTGCATTTCATTTCATTTCATCTCATTCAACTATTTTCCAAAGTATCTACATGTAAAATTAATCAAAGGTCTTATTAAAATAAAGTAATGTTTTCAGTAGGAGGGAAACTGGTTTTAACAGGAAAGGAGAACTTTTTTAAACTGATTGCATGAACTTCTTTGTGACAATTTAAACTTGCCTCTGGTACCCCATCCTCGGAGACCCAGGGGCAGTTAGTGGGGGCGGGGAAAAGTCTAAACGGGCGAAAAAAAAAAATGTGCCCAAATTTTTTTCTCGCCCATTTAGACTTTTACTGCCCCCACTAACTGCCCCTGGGTCTCTGAGGATGCTGGTGCCCAGCCCCTAAATAAAACCCCAAATTACTTGTAACTTATTTTCAAATATTTCTCATCGGTTATTGATCTAGTTATTGTAAGAGATTTCTTGTAATAATGTGTGTTCCAGGGGCCCTTCGAACATGTGTGTTTTTTTGGCTTGAACTTGCCTCCTCCTCCTCCTCTTCCCCATCCTTCCATCTCTCTTCTTTTAGCTCTTGCACTTTCCTTTGAAGCTTTTGGCTTTTGAGACCCCCTCTCCCCCCATTGGAATTTGAAATAACCCTTAGTGGGGTGGGTATAGATATTTTCTGGAACCACACAACTCAATCGATTGTTATACGTAATGACGATCAACGCTTATTCATTAGAGTCGGGATTGGAGAGTGTGGTACTTATTTGCATTTCTTGTTAGAATATTTCCCCTTTGAGCTCATGTAAGAGTATGTAACTCCATTACTTGGTATTCTGCTTTAAATCAAATTTGGATGAATGAATTCAAAAACTAAATTTGAAAATAAATGTAAATTAACATGCTTTGTCTAATAAGTTATCAATGGGGAAAGTTGATACTTCAGGCCTGGTTACTGTAGGTGGGAGGGATTCATTAACATTTTTGAGCAGGTGGGTGACTGTTTTTCACTTGCAAAACCATTTGAACTGAACTTCTTTATAAGAAAATACTTTCTGAAAGGTGGTTAAAGATGATTTCCAGTCCATACTACACACTCTTGAGAATTTGTTTGCATTCTTTGTTTTGTTTCATGTAACACATCACAAAATACATGTACACATTTTTCAACTACTTACATGAAGTAAATTCAAAGTTTCAAAACAACCGCCATTATGGATGCAAAGCTTTTTGCTTCGTTCTTTCTCATATCACTTGATGAAACAACTTTGCAGCTGTAAAAATCAATGATTAAGCTGTTGGAAAAAGAATTTGAAAGGCCTCAAAGATAAGGTATATGGTTCGTAACGAATAATATCAATACGCATTCCATTGAGTGAGATTTATAATATTTATAAACATAAGGGTGCTGAGACTGTGCAGCATGGACTGGAAATCATCTTTAAACCAGGAAGGCAAAATCTTCCTCACAGCTGGTCAACTTACCCAGTGCCTGGCCCTTAATAAAACCTCAGCTATACTGTAGTCAATTGAGGATAATCTTTGATTTCAGGGTTGGGTGTGGTGCCTGTCTAGTGACCCAACAGGAGCTCCCAGAGTGTGTTCAGGGTCATGGGATAGCACAATTAAGCTTTGGGATCTTGAAGGACAAAACATTGAGATGACAACTCTCAGGTATGTTATATTCAATTTTCAATAATGTGATTCCAAGTTTGCTTTGTGAGAATCAGAGTATGTCTCCCATATGTCAAATTCTCATTGTTTGTACAAGGAAGCAAAAAGCAATTTTGCTAGGAGAATCTTGCACTCTATCAGATGTCAATTAGGGTCTTATAACATGTAGCTGCTCCTTAATCCAGTGATGCAAAATAATGTATATGATCAAAGCTACAATGCTTTGTATAAGAGGTGATGAAATCCAAGACTCAATGAGAGGCCAAGATCCTTGTTTGACAATCTGAAACTGTGATTATCTTTAGACTCCAAGACAAAAAGAAACCTCTACACTAAAACAAGACTTTGATACTCATCACAAGAGATGATAGGATTCACAATTTTCTGGGCATCATTCGCCATCCCTTGTATAATGGCTACTTTTATTTAATTAATGACCAACACACATGAGATTTTTTCACCTTCATTTTATTTGTTACTTTTGTTAACTTACAGTGTCCATAAAGCAGCAGTATTGTGCATGGCCTGGGAGCATGAGATGCTAATTTCTGGTTCCTATGACAAAACCATTTCATTGTGGGACCTTAGAGGTGATATAGGAAACGCTACCGAAATCACCCATTGAAAGTGCTATTAATGTTATGACTTCACTAAGTAACATTAGTCAATTCATTGAAATAATTAATTAGTCAATTATGTTGACTCACATTTAATTTATCATATTATAAAAACCAATTTAATCTAAGTTTACATCTTTTCTTTCCCACATAGGTGGTAATTCCATCAGCAGGTTAAAAAACCACTCAAAACCAGTGCTGTGCTTGTCTGTTGATGACAGGTTCATTATCAGTGGAAGTGAGGATCAAACTCTCTCAGTGTATGATAGAAGAGCTGCTCAAGTTTATAAAACAGTTAAGGTAAAAGGCCTAGCCACTGACAGAATTAATCAACATACTTGAGTGTCCAAAATTGGATCATGTTTACTAAAGGCATCTGCAGTCAAGTGTCGATGAATACCCTTGATCGACCCTCAACACAAAAATTTATTTACAAGAGGAGGCGTAATGGGTGGCTACTGCATAAAATTATGGGTACTCAGGGAGTGCATCCTAGACCCATGAGACCTATAACCTAGATAATGCTTGCCATTTTAAAAGGGCCGTTTCTTTCAGGCAGGTCATTACTTTTGGGGGGACTGTTACTTTCAGGGTTCAATAGGAAGGTAAAAAAGTCATGTTACTTTTGCGGAGCTGTTGTTTTCAGGGTGTGGTGGGGGCGTGGTATTCTACAGATCAGGGTGACTATAATACAGCTCGGACTCTTCCCACGTCTGATTCTATTAATTTAATTGTGAATGTTATTCTCTGTGGAAATAAAAATATTAAATGTTTTCCATTATAATATGAATTTGCAGCTTGAGAGCCCTGTCTTCAGCTTGTGCCATAGTTCCACATGTGGCTACAACTACCTCAGAGCTGGAGGGAGAGAAGGTTGCTTGTATCTATTGGACACCACTGGTGATAAATTTGAAGAAATAACAGTGAGTATTACCTTTAATATATTTCATCACTTAACAAATGTGGCACACATGTAAGTAGGGGTGGCAAATGGTCCTTAAAAAACAATGGGTCTCCCAAAATTTTTGTCAAGTTTTGCGAGTCTCACAGTCTTGATTTTATGCAAGGCTAAGAAAGTCCCGTAGTACCAATTTGTTTGAATGTTTTCTTTTTTTATGTCTGAATGTCTTAGAACCCAAACATCTCAAACTCGCATTTAAAACACTTTGAAACATTGGTCTCACAATTCAAGAAGTTAAAATGTCTTGGGCTCGCAAAGAAAAACACTAGTTTCAGGCACCTTCTCGCAAAGCCTTGCATTCACCACTCACCACCTCTGTAAGTTCATAAGATACTAAGTACTGCTGACTATATATATATATAGAGAGAGAGAGAGAGAGAGAGAGAGAGAGAGAGAGAGAGAGAGAGAGAGAGAGAGAGAGAGAGAGAGAGAGAGAGAGAGTAGTGCTCTAACAAGCTGATTGCATCCCACCTAATTTTTCTTTCTCAGCCTAGCATTGACCTGGAATCTAAAGGAAAAATCTCTGGAATGTGTCATTATGGGGGAGCAGTTGTTGTCTGCTCAACTGACAAATCTATTAAAGTATGTATCAAGAAATGTCGCTTCTGTTTTTATGGGTGTTCATAATTATATGGCATGAAAATTTGCAGTCTAAGTATTGTCTGAACACTTTCTGATCTGTTCCATGAGTGAACAGTTTGGGAAGCAAAGCTCAAGGAAAACTGCAAGCTTTGAGGAGGCAGGCAGGTAGGCTGCAGAACAGGTAGTTTAGGAGGGCAAATTGGAAGCGCAATACACAAGCACAAAGAGCAAGGGTAAGCTTGTAGCCTGAGTGAGAGGCTTGCACTGTGTGCCCATGTATCGTACATTCTGCTCTCCCCTGCTAAACTGCTTCTTCTGCAGGCTAGTAGGCAGGTACAATAAACACGTGCATATAAGAACAAATGGATTAAGAACATCAGGCTGAAATTTGGCCAATAAAGCACCATATATATAAGATCCAGTTCAGTCTGATAAATAAAACATGTTCTTACATAATAAGGAGGAGGGTGTTGGAATAAGAAAAAGTGTTGAAACTAATGTTACATTTGTACTCGTTAGTGTTAACTAGTTTACTACCTGAGAGATTTTTATTTAATTTATTTATTTACTGATTTGTTTACGTACTTATTTATTTATAATAAAAGATGCTAACTAAACCTCTAATAACATGTTATGTGCAGTATTTATGACACAAAGTTTAAGAACATATTAAGAACATCTTCAGGCTGATTTCTCACTAATCACCCGATAAATAAGAACTAGAACTTATATGCAGGTGTTTGCTGCAGTTCTAAGCAGTACATGTAGGTGTCTTAGGCTTCAATGACAGACAGGTATGAAGGAAGATGAGTAGGTTCCTGTGCATAATGGTTCTTGGCAGCTAAAGCTATTGGGTTAGTTAGATAATTCTATGGGTAAGACAGGTAACCTTTTATCTTAGTTTGTTCAGTTATGCTCTCCATATTGTTTTTTCCTGTAACTGATATTTGACAATGTAATCCATCTCAACAGGTTCTGGAACCTTCTTGTGTTTTATCCGTTATGCATTCATTTGATTGTCATTCCGGAGAAGTAGCATCGGTCAGTAAAAACTTCATTGTGAACATAGCAACAAATGAAATGCTTTTTGACCAATAATAACAATCTGCATCATGTATGCAATAGACCTTTTTACCAATACTACAGCTATTTTGAATTCCATTTTTTCGCATAGCTATTATTCAATGCTCAGGGGGCAAATACATACTAATTTGCCCCTGAGCATCCCATAATAGCTATCTGAAACAATGGAATTCAGAAAAGCTGCTCTATTGCTAAAAAGGTCTATTATAAACATTTTCTGGATACATTAATTTAATTCGATTTTCTCAAAAAGATGATAGAAACTGGTCATTTCACCTCATTAGGGACCAGTAACTGTTTGTCATTTAATTGTGTTGCAAATTTTTGATTTTTTTTCCAAAATGATCAGTGACTAATATCATTACACTGTAAAAGTAAAGGGATGAGAACAAGTAAATCATCAAATAGAAAATATAGTCCTGATGTACCACCAAACTCTCAAAACCTATGTTAAAAGGAATGTATGATAATTAGTAAAGAGAATCTGTATTTTGAGCATGGGGCTGAAAGGAAAAACTTTCTTTGTTTCTCCAGGTTAGCAGCAGAGGCTCTGTGTTAGCCTCATGTTCCAGTGATCTCAGTGTTGGAATATGGAGACCCAAGAGCATGCGACCAGGGTCGGCCTGAGAATATAACGTTGATATATGACTTATAACACGACTGCAACGTACATTTATCCATTCGTCTGTAAATAGCTAAAAATGACTCAAGTAGTCAATTTTCCGTTGGTAGCCATTTGTGTCTGTTATTGAAGGAAAATATTTCCATGTTTTTACTCCCAAGAGGAGACAGGACAGGCACCTGGAATGCTAGGATATGAAGTCTTGCTAGTCTTCAAATACTGTTCTTTATGTTAAAAAAAACTATGTATCTGTATAACGCTATTAAAGTTCTCTTATGAAAGTTGAAAACCATTTCGATAATCCCCCTACCACCCAGAAAAAATGAGCCCCCGCCCCCCGCCCCCATCTCCAAGCCTCATTCGCTAAGACGCCCTCCCGAGTACAATCTCTCCATCCTGCCTATGGTGCGAATAGAGAGTATTAGGGCAGTATGAGCGCTACATGTAAAGGTTCGTACAGTATACGTTACTTTTGGATGAAATGTGTTATGAAGTGTTTAGAGCTCGAAACAAGCAAGTAGCGCGTAGCTTCGTCTGACAGCTTAAAATATGCCCATTTATAAAAATCCAGTATGACTGTGCCTTCGGCATGTTCTTTAAGCGTTTGACCAGAAAATGTACGCCTTAGACGAATTGCGTTATACGCTTATCAGTAAGAGTATCAGGCCTCCATAGCAACTGTGAAAAGGGAACAACAACCATGAACAGCTACTTCTCTCGAAAAGATAAGTGCCACTTCACTACTTAGAAAAATCTCTGGGCAAACCTTGTGGGGTACAGACATGGCTAGAAAGTCTCGGCGTAAGCTGTTCCTGAAGGTGTCTGGTCGTTTAGCCCCCAACCAGAAGTCGAAAACACCGTCTATTTCTCGTTCTTTAAAATCATTCTTTGGAGGGACAGGTGGAAGAATTTTAATCTTACGGCGAACATTATACCTCAATTTTCTCCTGAATTTGTACAATGCTAAGAAGAAAACAATTGGCATCCTTAGTGGGGTACTAACAAACCTTTAGAAGTAAACCAAGTGTCCGTACGAACTGAAAGTTCAAAATTTTCGCGTTGTCTCCTGGCTCGTCAGGCGCCCCAAGGTTAGCCTGCGAACGCAGACTTATTTCTGGCTGCGTTTCTCGAAGAAATATACCATTTTCAGAGGGTTTTCTTTTCAGAGACATTGAAAACTTCGTTAAATTTAGGTATTAGTTCTTCTGACCAATGCGCACTCTTCTACCATCGAACGCATGTCTAAGCTCCTTTAAACCTGGGAACGAGTCTACTATGGCCAATAAAAACTTGCGTTACTTCCAGCGTCTCGAGTTACGTTCTGTGTAAACTACTGCAAGTGAGTCTTGTGATGTCTCAGAGCTGGGATTAAAGTCTTTTTCCTCAACGACAAAGATCTGTCTCTCTTCTTTAGAGGTAAGCAGACTCATTTTGCGAACTTCTAGTTTCTCTTTTTAATAGTTTCTTTTTCGCAACATTTACTCCATACCCAACAATTGCTTCATAATTTTATGATTTATACTTCTCGAGCATGCTTCCCGGGATAGATTGTCGTAGTTTAAGAGAACAGAGTTAAGCTCAAAGATGTTTTCTCGCAAGAGAATTGTATCCGCTTGCAAGATACATAACTTGTCGAAGATCAGAATAGAGGGGTAAATTACTACAGTTTTGGTTTGAAATACCTATAAACAAGGAAATATCGTACTAGAAATTGGGAGGGAGATTGCACTGATAAGACCGGAAACTCCAACACGAATTTCTTCGGACTGTGTGATTCATTCGAATTAGCAAACATCTTGTTATGAGCTTAGGTGATTGTTGAAGCAAGAGATATTTGCGATCTTCAAAGCAACTTTACAAGTCATAGATTGTAATGATCGTTTATTCCGTGCACACGATCGAACAATATCAGGGGAATTAAAAGCTTATAAAATAATTAAAATATGATCTCATATCAAGTCGTAGTGGAATTTGTAAGCCGTCATTTGTTATTTTTGCAGTTATTTGCGATAATCTAAGCTAAGGTATCTCCAACACTCACTCTGGGACACAAATGCTCGTAGCTTATACCAAGGGTAGTTTATATTGTGATTGCAGCTGCAGGCATATTCGCTCACAAAGCCCAGTTCAAAGGTTATGCTGTCATCTCGATTTTCTTCGACTAGCACGACGGATGAATTGTCGCGTCACAAAATTGCGACATGCTAAGGCTTGTCTTGCTACGATCATGCTATAATAGTCAAATTTAAAGGAGTTCTGTCATATGCCTTCAATGCATTTACTTCCACTGCTAAAGGACTGAAAGTGCGCTTAAAACGCAATCATGCTGTTATAACTGTGAAACTGAGGTTGTTATAATTATAGTAAAGCTGCTTTAGTTTAGGCTTGATATTCTGCCAGTCTCTAGGCTGGTCAACCCCCTCTTCCCCCCTCCGGTGTTCCTAATTGAGCCCAGAGAGGTCTAGCACAGGCTTATTTTCCCAAATATTGGCTCAGGTAAATGGGGCCAGTTCAACTGCACTAGAGCAAATTCACATATTTCCAATTTTTGGTTAGGAAAAATATTTGCAAAAATTTCGTAAGTTCGAAATTTTGCCATCACCTCAAGCCAACATGTTTTAACCCAAACTTTTCTGATTGACATATACCTTAGTCACAAACCTATCTGAAAGAGTTCTTCACAAGAGACAACAAAACATATAGGGTGCAAATTATGCAAGAATGGTTATTTCGCCTTCTTTTCTTTTTTGATTCTTTTCTTTTTCATTTTGGAGGGCTGCTGCTTACAGTACTCACGCTGACTTCGATGTTTGCAAATTATCAAAGGAGATTGCCTTGTTTCCGTACCTGTACTTGTAATTGAAGGAGACTTGTCTCTTTGAGGTCATTAGTTCAGACTTCAAATCCCATATCTCGTATTCCTCTTTTCCATTGAAATAACTGTAGAAAGGTTCAGATGGACAGGGTTAACAAAAAAAATTATTTTGGCCCACCATCACAAGCACCAAACTAAAGAAGCAGACCAAGGTACTAAACCATCAAAATTTTAATCTAGACTTTGAGACATGTTTTGCATATTGTGACAATTAAATAGTTTTAGGAAAAAACCAAAACAAAATTGTTTGTTTTGCCAAAATTTGAAAGCCTCCAAGGCAACACTTTGGCTTCTTTGAAGATTGGCGACATTTTGGCAAATTTATCCACAAAAACTTGGCAAGATTTTGAAACTGGGGATTGCACTTATTTTGTTCTTCACGTTGACGTATTGCCCTATATGTAATGTGGCACGAAGGGGACAGTTAGTTAGTTGACAGGTTTCATTACTTAATATACAAACAAAATTTGCTCTGGTGTGACGCGGCCCTAAGTTGACATCAAAGTAGGTGAAAACAGTGGCCACCTGAGCAAGAGTAACATATATAATTACAGTGTAAATTGTTACCATGAAATATATACGTCAAATATTGGCTTATATATTTGACTTGATTATTTTCAGAAGTTGTTTTGAGGGCAAACCTGACCAGCCATGTTGAACAAGGTTGTGTTGACTTGTGCAGTAATTCTGATCCTCCAGTTTATATCAACAGGCACAGGTATTATTGATTGCTAGGATGGTGTATGATAGAAGTAACTTGAACAAAGTACAACTAACGATTTAATCACACTCCACTGTGATTTAGTCTATGTACAAAGAGCTTTTATTAATTTATTCTATAAAAGCTTTTCAGAATGCTGACAGACTGAGAGTACAACACTACTGAGCAGGAGTTTTAGCACATACATGTAGTTTTCTAAATCTGTGTTATTACAGCATGAACGATAATAATAAATAATTAATTATTGACTTAGTAGCTTAATGCTATGGAAACCAAGATAATTACCCTCGCAAGATGGGATACTTTGACCCAACAAGGATGTAAAACTAAAGATCTATTTTATAGTGGAACCCCGTTAATATGTTCACCAATGGGCCATGAAAATTTGACCGTATTAACAGGGTGACCATATTAATGGAGCAGGATCAAATTTCATGACTTGCCTATTTTAAGTGACATCTTGACAGAGTACATCACAATTGCACTTCTAAACAACCGTTCTTTGATAAGCATTCAAAATGCAGGTATTATTCTAAAAAAGGTCATTAATTAATGGAAGGATGAACATGATTGGTTCGAGTGGCCATCTTAATGGGGTAAAATATTATTATGGACAACTATATGGGTTGGCCAGTTTACAGAATGTGGCTGTACTTTGGCCATATTAACAGGGTGGCCAGATTAACAGGGTTTTCTTACAAAAAATTGTGTGGGCACTTTGCCGAGACAAAAAAGACTGGCTGTAATTAATAATGAGGTGACTGTATTAACGAGGTGACCACAAGGCAGGGTTCCACTGTATTTCAACAATCAAGAATACTTTGAAATAAATTCTTATTATTTTCAGCCGTGGTGTTTATTTGTTTTTGTCAGATGAGTAAACATTACCTTGTCTGAGGGGCACTGTTAATGAGAGTAATGTTATGCTCAATTATCTATCACAGAAGTAATCAGCAAGAAACTTGATGCTATATACACTTAGCAATTTTTTTTTTATATTTGAATTTTTAACAACCAGCTGCTCCATGTGACCCCAAATGCACAGGAGGCCAGGGATCATGTCAGAGTAATGGACGCTGTCTTTGTTGGTGGGGCTGGACTGGGCCTCATGCAGCATACATCACATCAGGGGTGCACAAAAACAGAATACTGGTAAGGAATGCAAGAATTTGGTTGTGAAATGGGTTATTCCAGAAAATATCTTTCTCAAACTCATTAATTAATAAAAATAATTCATCGAGTTTAAACAAAGGAATTCATGACCATAGATTTTTATGATTTAATTTCTCTGGTTTCTCTTAAGAGTACTAAAGTTTAAATTTAGAAAATATATCAAACACTCCAGATGGTGTTTGACCACATTTCCAAACACCTTGAACTGCGTCAAAAATACTCCGCTGTGTGTCTTATTTTCAATTCTCTTCTTGGTGTTCAATGTGGTCAAACACGGTCTTTCATGTTTGATACTAATCATACATACCCTGCGGTACCACAGTTGGCATCAATAATTATTTTATCAGAAAATTATTCGAGAATGCTTGATCTCCACACATTTGGAATTCTGAGATCTCCTACCCTCCTACCTCTCATAATTATTTCTTTATAACAGCCAACTCCTTTCCCCTACCAAAAAAAAAACCTGTAATAAGATTACTTCTGTCGAGTCTTAGATGTTTGCCAGCTTTAGGGACTCTGGAGCTTGTTGCACATGCAAGCAACACTTGATCCCTGTTCTTCTCCTCAAACAAAGGAATGTGCACCTGATTATCAAATCTATAATATCCCTAACCCTAACCCTATATATGACTTCTTGTTGTCATCGGTTTGTGTTTGATTTACAAATTTGTTCGAAATGAAGGATCCCTTAAGGATTCCAATTGAAGGGGTGCGTGGAAAAAAGCCCTAAGAGACTCTTGATCTCAAGTTAAATTCTCCTTTTCTGTACAAGGAAGTGAAAAGCAATTTGCTAGGAGAATCTTGCAGTCTATCAGATGTCACTTAGGGTCTTTTTCCATGCGCCCCTTTAATTGTGGTTCTGGCTTTCTCCAAGAGTTATAAGAAACTTACTGAATTATTAGTCAGAGGAATGATTAATAAAATTCATTTCCCATTTCTAATAGGCTGACAGATGTGATAAGGCCTGTCATTATACCTACCATTATAAAAATGCTAACTGTGTTACAAGGATGTCTACAGCACCACCAAGCACTACTCAACCTTCTGTTACAGTAACATCAACAAAAGGTAATTAATATTAGATTTGCATTGATCAATTTTTTTATGTGCCAAGAAATTTTATAATAGACCATGATTATTAATATACCCTGCTAATGCATGCATTTTTTTGTTAGTAGTGATAAATTAATAAAGATGGTGAATTTTTAAGCTCGGTAATGAAATGTGAAGGTGAATTCATCAACATGACACGAGCGTGGGACAAAGAAAAATTTGTCCCAAGTGTGGGACAAAGAATTTTTTCTTTGTCCCATGCTCATGTCATGTTGATTAATTCACCTTCACATTTCATTACCAAGCTTAAAATTCACCATCTTTATTAATTATCACTACTCACGATGACTTCGGTAGCGTTGATCCTAGCAGTATGCAGGGCACCTGTCATACATGAACTCAGTCAAATGGCCTCGCTCTCCATGAGTTCTCGTAGCTCAGTGGATAGAGCGCCCGCCCGGTGTTCGGGAGGTCATGGGTTCGATTCCTGTCAGGGACTCAGAATTTTTCTTTGTCCCACGCTTGTGTCATGTTGATTAATTCACCTTCACATTTTTCTGTTGTTTGTTTTTTTTTGGGGGGGGGGGGGAGGGGTGCTAACTAAAGCTTATCAGAGCAAGGTTCTAGTCATGTGACCTTAATATTTGTAAAAAAGAATTGTAAAAGATACTGGTAATCTTAATCTTTCAGAACCCAGCCCATGAATCTCCCAGTGGGCTCAGAATTTGAAACCTAAATTAGGGGCATAATTTGAAAAAGAGGAACAACCTGTATTTTTGGCGGGAAATGCTGCTTATCATATAATGCATGAAGCATTAACTAAAGATGCTTTGAAGTCACTGCAGTGTTGTATTCTAGAGGTGCCTGGGTGCCACAGGCAACTAACTTTTGCCTTTGGGCGACTGGAAATTTAACTTACTATTTTCATATATTAAGCTTATATTTAGAGCTGGCCACCCAGGATTTCATGGTTAGGAACCTTTGTGCTCCTTGTAGTTTTCCTTAGACCACAGCCTTGTACTCTTTCAATTTTTGGTACAAATTTTCATAGTTTCTTAGCTTACATAGGTTGTTGTGACTGAGAGATGATTGTTGCAGGATTGATATCACAGCCAATCAAATGCAGAGAAAATTAATGCACAGGGTGGCCAGATAAACAGGGTTTTCTTATAAGAAAATGCATGGGCGTTTTGCCTGGACAAAAAAGACTCGCTGTAATTAACATGAGTTGAACATATTAATGAGGTGACCCTAAGGCAGGGTTCCACTGTATTTCAACAATCAAGAATACTTTTAAGTAAATTCTAACTTATTATTTTCAGCCGTGGTGTTTATTTGTTTTTGTAAGTAAACATTGCCTTGTCTGATGTGGACTGTTAATGAGAGTAATGTTATGCTTATGTATCACAAAAGTAATCAGCATGAAACTTGATGCTATATACACTGAGCAACTTTTTGTATTTTAATTCTTAACAACCAGCTGCTCCATGTGACCCCAAATGCACAGGAGGCCAGGGATCATGTCAGAGTAATGGACGCTGTCTTTGTTGGTGGGGCTGGACTGGGCCTCATGCAGCGTACATCACATCAGGGGTGTACAAAAACAGAATACTGGTAAGGAATGCAAGAATTTGGTTGTGAAATGGGTTATTCCAGAAAATATCTTTCTCAAACTCATTAATAAAAATAATTCATCAGACAAGTTTATTTTAAACAATTGAAAGGAATTCATGACTGTGACTGTGTTTGGATTACATCTGATCGTAGATTTTTTTTATTTTACTGTATTTCTCTGTTTTCTCTTAAGTGTACTACAGTTTCGATTGAGAAAATATATCAAACACTCAAGATGGTGTTTGACCACATAATTTTCCAAACACCTCAAATTTTGTCAAAAATACTCTGCTGTGCACCATAATTTCAACTCTTTTCTAGGTGTTTGGAAATGCAGTCAAACACAGTTTTTTGTGCAGAGTGCACTATTGGGATGGTTATGGGAGCTGCCTGCCGCTATGGCACTATGGCACTATGGCCCTATGGCGCTAAGGTGTAAACTTCAATGTTTGTTTAATTAATTCAAGGCTGCTGCCTGACGGGCGCCCGGTCGCCTGACGCACCTAAGTTACGAGTGCGGGCGACTTAAGTTTTGTTCAAGGAGCCCAAGTGGGCGCCAAAACATGGGGTTTTCATTCCAATGTAATGTGTCCGATGACTTCAACCTTCTCATGAAATCGTTCAAAAAATAATTCACACAATAAATTAAACAGAAAACAACAGCTACACTGGTCCTGTTTTGCTTTTATCACGAGAAATCTGGGCCAAAACACGGCAACAAGGTCTCTCCGTTCACAAAACAGCCGAAAACAGCCATATTTGAAAATCGCCTTATAGTGCATTGCAAGCTCAGTATTGAATAAAGGTACATTATGTTTGCCAATGGATTGTGTCTCTGTTGATGCCTTACTGATTCCAAGTTGCAAAATAACTACTTTGATAGCAAGTATTAATTTTTTGGAATTGGAGTGATGATCCTACTGACATTATATTTACAGTTGAAAAAAGATAAATGTGTCTAAATATTTGTCCGATACTTAAGAAAACTTCACTTAGATGTACTGAATGAATTTCTTTAGGTTCTGAAAGGATAATTAGCCAGCAAAAAGAACACATCATTGCAATTCTTTTTGCATACTGGGGCTTTATATTTTAAATTATCAAATGAATTGTCGCGACTCTGCCCAATATACAAGAATTTATTTTCTCCAAAGAAGTGGCCAATATGATGCTTTATTACATGGCTGTGTCTCACAAGGACTGGAAACTACCGAATTCACGAATTTGATTGGCTGAAATCGGTATTGAGTGTGGTCTAGATTTTCCCATCTAGACTGGCATCTAGACCGCTAATGTTTTGCAGTGAAAAAGTGGCAAACTAAAATACAAATATTGACTATTTTCTTCTAACAATATTTATTTCTCGAAGTGCCAAAAAGCCTAATGAGAAAAAATGTAAAGAAGATGACAGGAACAATCTACAGTACAATAGTGTGCTTGTCAGGGTTCAAATGTATTGCTTCTCCTTAGCAGCTTGTTTATTTCTTGCCTTGATTGTGTCTGTAAGAGAGACCAAAAAGTTCCCAAGTTAGTGGCTTTAATACTCCACAAATTGTAAATTTGTAGCAAAAGAAACCAGGAAAGTGCGCAAATATTGCTGCAGACTCTGTGGCACCTAATGAAAGTGCAAATTAATTTAATCAGTCTTGAGGATCGAGACTCATTCATATCGGTCAAGTAGCACTGTTTATCTTCAATACTCTTTGTTGAAATGCTTCTCAGCCATCAATATCGTTGTGTGTTAATTTTGAATTGTTTTATTGTTAACAACAAAGGTAGCAACAGAAAAAGAAAGTGGTATTTTGCAACTATCTGATAATTAAATTAGTTCTGGTTCATCGGTAAAAATTTGCATTTTTAGTAAAACAACATCGTTTCTGTTCCGTTTCTTCATCACTACATCAGATATTTAACTTTCTTTCATTTATCTCCAAAAAACAAGTACATCTTCCGTGTGTTTTGGAGAAAACAAGGGTTTCATATTACATGCCTTTACAAGCAAAACAAAAGTATCAAGTTACAAAGTTGGCATGAAGAGCTAAATTGTCACGTTTGCTGCTTCAACGTGTTATTGAATTTAAAATGAACAAAAATCAACGTAAAACACCAGTAGTAATTAATTTGCACCTAATTTTTGGACCTTGAATAAAAATACAACCTTGAAACATACACACTGCAAAGGGGAAAAGCCCTAGCAGACTACCAAAATAGACACAAACCGGAAGTGAACCGAGCAGGGGTGAGTACTTATGGGACTACCGTGCCAGAGCTATCAATTACGCTCTGCACTATTGAAGATTGTCTCACTAGTTCGTGTTTGATCTAGTACATGCCCTATGGTACCACAGTTGGCATCAATATTTTATCCCCTTAGCTTTGCCTTTGGAAAATTATTCTAGAATGCTTGATCCCCTATGCATTTGAAATTCTAAGATGTTTAACCCTCCTAACAGCAAACACCCTGTAGATGAATTCTGACAAGATATTTGCCAACTTTAGGGACTCTGGAACTTGTTGCACATGCAAGAAACATTTGATCCCTTTCTTCTCCACAAACACAAATGTACACCTGATTATCAAATCAGTCAATCTGTATGTTTCTGTGGTCTTCAGTTTGTGTTTGATTACAGATTTGTTAGAAATGCAGGATCCCTTTAATTTAAAGCATGCAATTATTGTTCTGGCTTTCTCCAAGAGTTGTAAGAAACTTACTGAATTATTAGTAAGAGGAATGATTAATAAAATTCATTTCCCATTTCTAATAGGCTGACAGATGTGATAAGGCCTGTCATTATACCTACCATTATAAAAATGCTAACTGTATTACAAGGATGTCCACAGTGCCACCAAGTACTACTCAACCTTCTGTTACTACTGCAGTAACAACAACAAAAGGTAAATATTCGATTTGCATTGATGAATTTTTTATGTGCTAAGAAATTTTTATAATAGACCATATATATCCCACTAATGCATGCATTTGTTTTTTCTTTTGTTTTGTTTTGTTTTGTTTGTTTTTGTTTTTGTTTTTTTGTTTTTGGGGGGGGGGGAGGGAGGGAAGGGGTGCTAACTAAAGCTTATCAGTGCAAGGTTCTAGTCATGTGACCTTAATATTGTCAAATTATTGTAAAAGATACCTGCCCGGTAATCTTAATTTTTAAGAACCTGTCCCATGAAATCTCCTAGTGGGTTCAGAATTTGAAACCTAAATGGGCATTTGAAAAAGAGGAAGAGCCCTACTGTATTTGTGGGAAAAAATGCTGCTTATCATAATTATAATGCATTAGTGCTGTGCCCTAGAGGTGCCTGGGTGCCACAGGCAACTAACTTTCCCTTTTACCATGGGTGACTGGAAAAACTTACTATTTTCATATAAGCTTTGGGCTCCTTGCAATTTTCCTTAGACCACAGCCTTGCACTCTTTCAATTTTTGGTGCAAATTTCATAGTTTCTTAGCTTACATAGATTGTTATGACTGAGACATTCATGACTGTTGCAGGATCAATATCACATGCCAATCAAATGCAGCAAAAAATTAATGCCCAGTGTTCAGGGAAAATGCGATGACCTAGAGGTCTTATTCCCAAGTGGGGGGGGGGGGGGGGGAAATGCTCGTCATACCTTTTAGGGGTTAAAGATGCAATTTTGGTACCTCTTGGGGTGTTCAGGCTCAAAAGGTCCAGAGCAGGAGCTTTTGCGCTACCTTTTAGAGTATTCCTTTTAGAGTATTTTAGAGTACGCTGGAGTATTATATTGAGCCCAAAAAAATATGACAGGAAATGTGCTGATTTAGAATTGGTTCCACTTAGGGGTGAAAAAAAGCAACGCCCACAAGAGAGGTTCTTGATACCTCTTAGGGGTTCTTTTCAAAATTTACGACAAGCACCCCCGTCCTTTTTATACGGGAGCCCCCCCCCCCCCCCCCCCCTGGGTCTCACTGTCCACACATGTTGACAGTATACCTTGAGAGGAGTTGTTTATTTAACTAATGATTTGTTGCAATTTTTTTTGCTTGGCTGTACCAGTTGTCCAGTGTGACCCCAAATGCAAAGGAGGTCAGGGAACGTGTCAGAGTAATGGCCGCTGTTTTTGTTGGTGGGGCTGGACTGGCCCCAATGCAACCTACATCACGTCTGGGAAAGACAAAAACAGGATACTGGTATTGATGACAAGTTATTTTTAATTTTATTGCATAGTTGTAGAAAATTTCCTGTGATCCCGTTCCATGGAAGATCACTGGAATTTCAGGGGGGGAGGGGCAAATACAAAGCGCAAGCATGAAGCTATAGAGCAGAATTTCCAGCGGGGTGGTGTTCAAATTAAACCACCTTTGGGAGTGGAGGTATCTTGTCCATGGATAATTTGGATGTCAAAAAGAAATTTGATTTGCTGTGTTGAGTTCACCAGAGGGCTTTGTTTGACCATGTATTTAAATAAATTTTAACTAACTTAGGGATTTTTTAGGTGATTTCTGCAATCGATAATTACTGCCAGCTCTTCAAAGCTTGGGAGCCAAGTGGAACCCAAACCTAATTTTGACCTGTGGCTTTCCAGAGTTGGTCGCCCTGTGCACGGTCATAGGCCGAAAAAAAAACACATTCCTGTAAGGACACCAAAATGGCCACCCCGCTTGATTTTTGCAGGGGCATTTCACGGCCAGTAAACTGGTACCGTTTAATGCTAAGAAATGTGATAAGGCATGTGGCAAACATGTGAGCAGGCCATGTGAGCTCATCTTTCCAGTGGATCTTTCTTTGACTTCTTTCCATTCAGTCGCTGTACGCTTCACTATTATGAGCTCTCAACATTAGATTTTGGCAGCCAACTGGCCTGCCTCCCACCGGTTGCGATTTTTAAGCCTATCAGTTCATTTAAAGTGGTATGCCTGTGAAGTAGCTAGGTGTAGCTAAGCACATTGACCACTATAAACAACAACATTTGAACATTTTTTTTTTGAACATTTTTGGCAAATTTAACCATTTCGACGGTAGCATTTATCGAAATCTGAGGGAATTGTCCTTGTTTATTAACACGTCTTGGCTTTGGGATGATAACCATGGGAACAGCTACATTTTGATTGCATTTGTTGATTAGTTCCAGTTACGACGGATAGCTCAGTCTTTATCCTGTCGAAATTTAATTGTTTGGAATCGGTGGAAAAGTACTCTGAAGTCAAGATCAATAAGACTACTTTATTCATTAGGGGAAAATACTTGAATTAGCCACACAGAGTCTGTTTACGATAAACCCCGCAAAATGAGCACGTGATTGCAAATGCTGGCCTAGAATACGTAATTTAAATATTCTATGAAACTTGATAGTCTATAGAAACTGGCACTGTCACGCAACTTATCAACAAATCGTGACCTCTTTGCTAGCATGGACTTTGACACTATACATATCTGACTGTAAAACCTCAGTTGCTGCTGAAAAATGTTGATTTTAGCAATAGACAAAGGTTGAAAGTCAGCTAGTGAAATCACTTATTTACAGTATATATATATATATATTTAAGTGAGAGCGTCGAACGCACTCATAATCTCTGATTACTACTAGTGATTAATTTATAATTTTGCTTGAATGGTATAGTTGTTTGTGTACAGTGTAACTAAATGATATACCTAATGTATGTTAAATATGTTGATTCACAAGGTATTAACTTTGCATCTTCTTTCCTCAGGCTGATTATTGCACAAAAGCATGCCATTACACACATGACTATCTGAATCCAGCTTGTGCCACCATCCCCACCCCTGAAGTGTGTAGTGTACCTACAAACAAAACTGTACCAGCCATCCCTTGTGATCCACTCTGTGGCACAGGTACATGTAATTTGAAAGTTCTTTCTGTAACATATGAAAATACATGTAACAGCAGGATAATCTTAGCTAATTAATTTTAAAGCAAGGTTATTGTAGATAAATTCCTGCTCTTAATTTTGGATTAGAAAAAAATACAAAAAGGTAATTCCAAAATTAGTGGTGCGATATTTATACACTGTAAAGTAAAAAAATCCTTTTTGTCAACTGTAGCAACAGTTTGTATGATAATCCATATTCTCTCCACATCACACAACAGAGAGCAGACATATCATTAATGTCAACCTGTGCGCTAGTATAAGTCAACGTGTGTTTTCACAAAGTTAATGAAAACACACATTATGACTGCGAAGATCAATCATGTCTAGATATTATAGCACAAACTTGTCAACCTGTTAAAGGTTGGTTCTGTTCAATATCGTAGTAATAGGGCTTGAAACTCTGTAGTCCCATTTCTGAAACTACGGAAAGTTCTACAGTTTGTGCATGCAGCAAATTTTTGCAAACTTAAGTTCCTTTTAATGGGATTTTTCTTCCAAATTGTGAAATTTATTTAATTCTGGTGAAATTTGTCTCCATTGTCATGAAATTAAGTGATAAGGTGATGTCCTTCTAATTATATTATTTGAAATTAAAATTACAAACTTGAATGTGTGATTCCATAGGGATTTACCACAGTACTGGAAAGTGTTTGTCAAATGGCCGTTGCCTCTGCTGGTGGGGTTGGACTGGCTCAGGAGCCTGCTATGTTGATGGAGGAGCTTATAACAACAGAATCATAGTGAGTGCTGATTTGATTGGGTGGGGTGGCACGGACCCAGCAAAACAAACAAACAAACAAACAAATGAGTACAGATGTGTGGTACTTAAAGCTCCCAATCTTTAACCTTCCATTGTTAGATTTATTCATTAAAAATTATTATTAATTTATACTTGGAGTGATTTGCCTTGGGACTGAAAATTAGGCATATATAAGAGGTGATATGTAAACAAACCTTTCATATCTGTTGTCTGTCTGTGTGACTTTTTCAATTTAATGTGCCTGTCACAAACTTGAAAAAAAATATTTTACAATAACTGCAGAAATTCTCATGCACTCATGGGCTAATTTTCATTGTCAATAAGCAGACAGACACATAAATGTATAATTTATACGATGTGGCAACAAGAGAGAGTGGACAATTTGACAATTTATTATCATAAAAAACAAATTGACATCAGTTTTTCATGCATCTGCCCTGTTATTGACAATGAACTTTGTTTGCAATCGATCTGTGGATCCACTCAGCCTTTGCCTCGTAGATCCAGAGGTACTTTGACAATGTTATGATGAAATTCATGATCACTAACAGGACAGACGCATAAAAAACTGGCGCCAATTTGTGAAACGTACATGTACATGTAATGTGTAGTACTTGTACTGTTTTTATTTACATACACTGCTTGTAGTTGTCTTCAGGAACCATTAAACTTCACAGTCACAATTTCAGATGTTGCCATGTGACATATAGTACTGATCTGTGCTCCACTTGTGACCATCTTGCATTTATAGCTCCAATCTAACATTACAGGCAAAAACTAACGATAGACAAATCCGACGTTTCAGCGACATCTTGGCGCCATTGTCAAGGGAAACTAATTAAATATGCGATTTCAAGAGTAACTAAGAGTTCAGAGTTTCTAATTTGCATAAGTTAGACAAAGACTTTAGCGCGAACTGAGTCTGATTGTACATTTAAACACAGTCGTAATTGTTTAATGAGTAACATCTCATTAATGAGACAATCAAACTTGTTGTGGCATTTTTTCAACACGCTAAAACAATTGCGAAGGTCATCCAGAATCCTGCCTGCGTGTCTATTATCATAGTGATTGCGTACTGACGAGGTCTTGCTTCTATGTCCATCAACGCGTACGAACAGATGGCCACGGGTGTAACCGACATAACCAGCATCGCACTGGTCACACTTGAAGTTATACACAACGCATTGTTGATCAATGAGCTGAGGCTTAGGTTTGCTTGTCGGGAACTCCTGGGCAATCTTGCCGCTCGTAAACACCGGTTGAACACTGGTCTGCAGCTTCACACTGAGATCTTTCAACTGTGTCTTCACGATATTAGCAGACTCCTGGTCTTTAAAGGGTATGACAACCCGAGTAGTGTTTTCTGTCGTAGATCTGGACCGTAATGAGGGCTGGTCAGCGACCTTTAAATTTAGGAAGGTTTTGACAGTGGAGTCAACAAGGTGCTTGGGATATTTCAGTTTAGAGAAAACAGACTTCAGTCGTTCGCACTCCTCAGTGAAGTAAGACCATGACGAAGACAGGCGATGTGCGCGATCGAGCATAGTTGTCAATAGTCCGCGCTTGTACCTATTATCGACGTGACTGTGGTAATGGAGAAGCAGACCACTGTTTGTTGGCTTCACAAACACTTTAGTTTCAATACGAGGCACTCTGTTTAGGAGTTGAGTACCGAGAAAGGGAAGCATTCCATCATTTTCGACCTCCATAGTGAAGTTGATGGCGGGGTGAGCGTGGTGAGGGTGTTAAGAAAGTCCCTAGCTGTAGACAAATCGGGCATCACAGTGAATGTGTCGCATGCGACCAATCCTACCAGCGACTAATACGTATAATTATGCTCTGGCGAAATGGTTGGACAACAAGCTCAAACCGTTGTCGTTAAATCAGTACACAGTCACGGACATTTTCGATTTTGTGAACGAACTACCGCGAGACCTCAACATAACACCTGGTGACTTGCTGGTGTCCTATGATGTGTCCTCCTTGTTCACGAATGTACCTTGGATGAAACCATTACGATTCTCGCAGACAGAGCCTTTAGAAACAACTGGTTTAATTCCGAGTATGATTTGAACATTTCAAAGCAAGACCTTATTGATCTTTTGGGTGTGGCCACCAAGGGGCAGCTTTTCCAATTTAATGGATCCCTGTATGAACAGATTGACGGAGTAGCGATGGGGTCCCCCCTTGGGCCCTTGCTAGCCAACGTATTCATGTCGTCTATTGAAGAGAAATTAGATGTTGAGGGCAAGCTGCCACCTTACTATCGTCGATATGTTGACGACACATTCACTGTGATGCCCGATTTGTCTACAGCTAGGGACTTTCTTAACACCCTCACTACGCTCACCCCGCCATCAACTTCACTATGGAGGTCGAAAATGATGGAATGTTTCCCTTTCTCGGTACTCAACTCCTAAACAGAGCGCCTCGTATTGAAACTAAAGTGTTTGTGAAGCCAACAAACAGTGGTCTGCTTCTCCATTACCACAGTCATGTCGATAATAGGTACAAGCGCGGACTATTGACAACTATGCTCGATCGCGCACATCGCCTGTCTTCGTCATGGTCCTACTTCACTGAGGAGTGCGAACGACTGAAGTCTGTTTTCTCTAAACTGAAATATCCCAAGCACCTTGTTGACTCCACTGTCAAAACCTTCCTAAATTTAAAGGTCGCTGACCAGCCCTCATTACGGTCCAGATCTACAACAGAAAACACTACTCGGGTTGTCATACCCTTTAAAGACCAGGAGTCTGCTAATATCGTGAAGACACAGTTGAAAGATCTCAGTGTGAAGCTGCAGACCAGTGTTCAACCGGTGTTTACGAGCCGCAAGATTGCCCAGGAGTTCCCGACAAGCAAACCTAAGCCTCAGCTCATTGATCAACAATGCGTTGTGTATAACTTCAAGTGTGACCAGTGCGATGCTGGTTATGTCGGTTACACCCATGGCCATCTGTTCGTACACGTTGATGGACATAGAAGCAAGACCTCGTCAGTACGCAATCACTATGATAATAGACACGCAGGCAGGATTCTGGATGGCCTTCGCAATTGTTTTAGCGTGTTGAAAAAATGCCACAACAAGTTTGATTGTCTCATTAATGAGATGTTACTCATTAAACAATTACGACCGTGTTTAAATGTACAATCAGACTCAGTTCGCGCTAAAGTCTTTGTCTAACTTATGCAAATTAGAAACTCTGAACGCTTAGTTACTCTTGAAATTGCATATTTAATTAGTTTCCCTTGACAGTGGCGCCAAAATGTCGCCGAAACGTCGGATTTGTCTATCGTTAGTTTTTGCCTGTATATGTTTATCTAAATCATTGTTGATTAGAATCTAACATTATGGTATAATTTGGCTTTTGTCTCAAAGGCTGATAGATGTACTAGAGCTTGCCACTACACTCATGATTACAGAAATAATAACTGCACCAATGACACATCAACAGCAAAGCCCTCAACAAGACCACTGACTACAGGGAACCCAGGTACAGGAAGCACAACAACAAGGCAACCAACCACAGGCCCATTAACCACAGGGAAATCGACTACTAGACAACCAACTACAGGAAAACCAACCACAAGGAAACCAACCACAGGGCAACCAAGTACAGGAAAACCAACAACAGGACAACTAACCATAAAGAAACCAACCACAAGGAAACCAACCACAGGGCAACCAACCACAGGGCAACCAACCACCGGGCAACCAACCACCGGGCAGCCAACCTCAGGGAAACCAACTTCAGGGAAACCAACCTCAGGGAAACCAACCTCAGGGAAACCAACCTCAGGGAAACCAACCTCAGGGAAACCAACCTCCGGGAAACCAACCTCTGGACAACCATCTACAGGACAGCCAAAGACAGGACAACCAACCACCGGGCAACCAACCACCGGGCAACCAACCTCAGGGAAACCAACCTCAGGGAAACCAACCTCAGGGAAACCAACCTCCGGGAAACCAACCTCTGGACAACCATCTACAGGACAGCCAAAGACAGGACAACCAACCACAGGGAAACCTACTACAAGAAAAACAACCACAGGGCCACGGTCCACGGGGAAGCCAACCACAAGAAAATCAACCCCAAGGCAGCCAACCACAGGGAAACCTCAGTCATCAACAAACCAACCAACAACAGGTCAAACTACAACAAAGATTCCAACTACCCAACAGAAGACCACACAAGGGGTGACCTCCACTACAGCTAAGGCAACCACTACCCAAGCGGCAACAACTACAATAAAGACACAGACTGCAGTACCAACTACTACACAGAGGACTACAACTCAAGGTGTCAGAACTACTACTCCTAAAGCAACGACCTCCAAAGCTGCAACAACTACAGCACTGACGACAACTGTTGGCACCACTACTGGTACCAAGGCACCAACTACTAAACAGACTACCACACAAAAAGTGATCACCACTGCTACAACACCCACTAAACCAAAGACAATGACACAAGGGGTGAGCTCCACCACGGCCAAAGTAATAACCACTCGAGCTACAACAACGACAGAGCCTCCAGAACCTACCGAACCTACTGAGCCTACAGAACCAACAGAACCTGGGGTACTTCAGGTCAGGGGAATGTTTCAAAACAACCTAAATCAGGTAAGCTTAAAATTAAAATCAATTTGTTGAGAGAAACAAGGGGAAGCAGTCTTTCTACCAAATATGAATTATTATGACTTATTATATGGCTTGCTCCATGAGCAGGCAAGATGAACCGAATCCTGTGCTGTAAGTGAGCAAGATAGTGCCATCTTGCCCACTCAGGACTAGCCACTGTGTCCCAGAAGAAAAAATAATTTCCCTGAGATCCATATAATAAATCATTTCCTGACCAAGCATGTTCAGTCAAGAATTATTGGCTGGATATTGGCCTCAATCTTTTTTTGCCAGTTTATGGACCAAAAAAAGAACTTGGCCAATATCCAGCCATCTTGACCTCACGCTTGGTCAATAACCCAGCATGTGTCTACACATTGTGGCCTCCTGCAGCTACATAAGCAGGTGCCCTCTTTGCCTTGCAGAAAAAGGAGATGTGAAGGACCTCTGACAAGTTTCTGTTACTAGCACAGAGCTCAACATCCTCACATCCCCTGGACGGAATGCTAGTCTTGACACGATAGTTAATCCAGTGATATTTTTGCCAGTTTGCCCCAACAGTTCGCTAGTGAAGCACTGTGATTGAGCCAAGTCTTGCCATGGGAATATGTACCATACAATGACCCTAGTCAAGGCACTAACACCACAATGATTCGATTTAGTGCCCAGGGTGCTTATTTACTTTTGGTACCTCAAGGGAGGGCACTTATTCGAGACAGGGTGCTTATTTCCTTTTTGAAAAACAACTGAATGTTCAAAACAAAACTTGAAGGTGAGATCATTCATTTGAAGGAATTATGCACTCACACGGGTAGTTGAGAAACTCAGATGAAGACCACTGTTTTTGTAATGAGGCATTAAGTATGTGAGCAATTAAGGAAGATGAATTTCAACCTCCGTTGATACGTACTCTGACGGTGCTGTAATATTGTTATATTAGAATAGGGGTGCTTATTAGAATGGGGGTGCTTATTGAAACAGGGGCGCTTATTAATAAAAACACATCCAAAGGGGGCGCTTATTTGAAAGGGGTGGTAATTGGAAAGAGGGTGCTAAATCAAATCATTACGGTAATTTAACATGCTAGCCATGAAGTCTTACATCTCCAGTGATGATGCAAGAAAGCAGTCCATTATCGCTGCATACAAAGAAATCCTACATCCACATAATTATATTGATAGTAATGTTACAATGGAGTTATGAGTGTTACTGTACAATTCAGTTACAGAATGATGTTGACGACAGTGAGATTGACGATGAAGATGTTAGTGATGAACAAGATGTGGAAGACAAAGAGCCAAATAAATTTAGTTCTGTAGCTGTAGCAGTAGTCCTGATCGCATTAGTGGTTTGTGTGGCAGCATTTGTTGGTGCAATGTGGTGGACTTACGGTAACAGAAACCAGTGCCCCAGTATTCTGCGAGGGTATGAACCAGTGGCAGGTACTGATTTCAACACTCGAACGGATGAGTTTTTTATATCAACTGATGTTCCATAGTCATGCAGTAAATAACTTGATTGCTCTAAATGCTGTTTAGTGTATACCTGGTAACTAACATATTAGTCCAGATTACGAGCAAGGAGCTGAATGGATGTCTTTGATTAACACCATTACTCAGTTGTCCCAAAGATGAATTTATCACATCAATTTAATGTCATTAATAGCTTCAAGGTAGAAGCAGTTTGTACTGACATGGACTTCCTTAAGTAAGCCTCAAAATGCAGTCCACTACGAAATAATTTAAAAGGTGTAGATTTGCAATGATACACTTTTTATTAAGTCCTATTTGAAGTCAAATCAAACATCAAATTGTGTCTATATTGTAACACAATCCCTTTAGGTGACTGGTAGATTTAGGGGTGCCATGACGTGTTGTACAATCTCCTTTTCTTTGTGGTAACAGCCAGGATTGTTCTTTAATTTTGTAAGGAAGTAAAAAAGTTTATTTGAAAAAAATATTTTTATGATGGATTTTATGTGATTAATAAAGAATTGGAATTTCATGTGAAATACAATAAGACACAAAAGCTAGACCACAATTATCATAATTTATTTCTATAAATAATCTTATTTTGTTTTATAGTAAAACTAGAGGTAGTAGAAGTAGTAGAAACTTACAAGTTAAATTGAAAAAAAAATAAATAAATAAATAAAAATTCCTATACCATGATGTACTTTAGTATTTGCCATGAATTAAACACGTTCTCAATAAGGTTCTTTGTTTTCTTTCTTCATGTCACAATAAAATTGATCACTAAATAATTTCTCAATATAGCTACGGCCACAGATTAAATTACAGATGTTAAGGAGAGTTATTTTGTTTCTCTAAAAGCTTAAAATCTGGCTGGTCTGCCAGAACTATGATGTGTACATGTTATGTCATGTACTAGTAACACGCAAGACTAGTAAAAGATCTTTATTTCGTTTCAAAAACTTCAGTCTGATTGGAAAACTTGTACGAGGGTGACAACCTGCATGATGCTCAGCCACAGGCTGAGTGAATGAAAAACACTTTAAACCCAACTGGCTCATCAGGGATGGATCCAGGATTTTTCTTGGGAGGGGTGCACCATTAAGGAATGGCGTAACTGACTGGTGAGGTGAACAAATTTTAAAAGCAAATACAAAGAAGGCTTCATCTTGGGGGGACGGGGAGGGGAGGGGTGTGCAACACTTGTAGCCTCCCCCTAGATCCGCCCCTGGTCATGTACATGTAACTCCAATTTCTGATGCATAAAAGCAGCTAGCTAGGAGTATCACTAATCCCCCTGCTAGTCCATCACAGTTTACTCCCCAGTATTCTGTCTTGTTCCCCCACTAATTTGCCTGCTGTCACCTATAAAACTGGGTGGAGTGAGGAGTACTTTGACAGAAGGGTGTCTTCCTCCCTTCTGTGGTGTCTTCCCACACCACAGTGATCTCAGCCAGGGCTTATGGTAAGGTGGTCACTGAATGAAAAGGTTTTGTGGCTTGAGATAAACTTCAACAGCTATCCACTGTACTATGAACTTGAGAACAAAATGTGTCGTGATGACTGACCATTGATGTTCACACATCAAAACAATTCTAAAGTTTGCAGCTTGCTACACTGTTTGTTGGGTTGTTATACATGTAGAAACTTGCAGTTTATGATACGTCCTTTCTAAAGTATGTAATTGACTGAGGTTTCCAATAGCAACTAGGGGAAGAGTTTGTCTTGGCATAGCACAACTTCCATAATCTGAAGGACTACAGCCTCCAGCATCCATCACAACCCCTATTAGGGTCTTCATGTAATGCCTGTCACCACTAACAGCTGCTTGAACTCAAACCACATTCCTTTTCCAAATAACAATGAAGGAGATTATTTTCTTGGCATACTCATTGCTTTACTCAGTGCAGCACAGTTTGTTTGAACTCTCTGCAAGGTAATTCTAGTGAGTTCAGCTTCTTCTTGGCCTTTTCTCACTGTTGCTTGGTAATCCAGCTGTAACATTTCAGAATCTAAGGGAATGGCATTGACTCCTGAAGACAGTAACTTCTCATGAAGGGTGTCAGTTAGCTTCGCCAACCCATCCAGGTCCACTGATTTACAAATGAAGGCAACAAATACACCATTACATGGACATACAGGGATGGCAGAGCTGGGGAGGGGGGGCTTTAGCCCTGCCAATTTCAAGCAAAAAATACATAAAATAATAATTTTACAAAGATCTCCAACCCCCTACAAGTTAGCACCTGTGGCACACGCTTGTTACCCCCCCCCCCCCCACCCCCCACCCTGAATTCAAAATACCTTCTGCCATCCCTGACATACATAGTAATCTTGCTTTCTCATTTTACATAGTCCAGTATGACGTGTGATCAAGGTGTATGTTAGCTAAGACGATGAAATAATTTAAAAAAATGCTAATGCAACATGATCAAAACTCCTGTTGCATTAGGCTTTTTTTAGTGCAGGGGAAAGAGCACACACTTCTTTCCTGAACAACGGTTAATAAGCAAGCTTAGCCTGGAGTTCCATATAACTCATTTGGAGGCCATTCATCCCCAAGTTGTTTTAAATTACTACAAGCTTATCAATTTTGTATTCATGAAAAAGAGAAACATTCATCACACCACCTAAGGCTGGTTTTCACTAGTGACAGAGTTAGAGTCATAGTCAGAGTCTTAAAAGAGCTTGAATTGAAAATCGGAGTCATAAGCAGAGTCATAAGCTAGACGGAATTGGAGTCAGAAGAATCAGAACATTTCTATTTCTTCCTATTCCATTTACGGTTCCATCGCTAATGACCCAATGAAAACTAGGTTGTTGGAGTCGGAAGCAGAAGCAGAAGAGCCAAATTAAATCACAAGGCTTTTCCATTTATGACTCCGTTGCTAATGATCCAATGAAAACTAGGTTGTTGGAGTTGGAAGCAGAAGCAGAAGAACCAACAAATCACAAGGCCCAGAATTGAACATCACTGCTGCTGTTTCCAACCCCGACAACCTAGTTTTCAAGAGATTGTAAGCGATGGAGTCATAAGCAGAATTGGTGATTTGCTTCCAACTCTGTTGGTTTGATTTTCACTACATCGTATTGCTCTACGCTTCTGATTACAACTCCGACTCCGTCGCTAGTGAAGACCAGCATTTACATATTTTAAGCATCAACTTGTACTCACTTTTGGCATCTTCGACAGAGTACGACATACCAGACCCCATTTGCCTGCAAGGAAACATACAGTGCAACATGCATACCATTAAAATGAACACCTTTCCCCCATAAAATTGTGGTCATATTAATGGAGGTTCCATTGTACATATGAGTGATATGAATCCAAACTTCACAGGTCCTGGGGTCTTCACTTTACCCTCAGTCTGCATTTTACCCCCAGTCCACAGTCTGCTTTCTGCAGTCCAAAGTCCAAAGTCCAAAGTCAGAGTTTTACACTGACCAGTTTAATATTATTCTGTTCCAAATTGATCAACTTTAAGTTAATCCCTACATGTATGTCAAACTAAACATCGATAGATTGGAGCAACAGGAATTAGCATGTTAAAAGGACATAGGCTAGTGATAACTTAAGGTTGTTCAAAACACTTTACAGCACTTACATTTTGATGGGTTGTTATAACTACTCTTTATCACTTGATGCTACAATCTTGGTATCAAAAAAACTGCCCAATCATTGGTGATCATGTTGTTATCATTTTCGGACAAACAAGGTTACTATAGCAACAGTATGACCTGCTAAAGTCACCCTTAATTACAGCTTTAGGGGCTTGTAATTCAAAAACAGCACAGTGAATGTTTTTTGTGTTGTCAAATTTTGACAAACAAAATAAGATGCAACCTTGAACAAAGTTTAAAAAAATTATGTAGATAAGGTTCAGAGCCACGTTAAATTTTCAAAACTTTAAAGTGGCTCTGAATCCCACGTACAGAGTTTTTTTTAACTTTGCCAAAAGTTGCATCTTATCATGCTTATTAAAATTTGATAATATAAAAAACATTCACTGTGCTGTTTTTAAATTATAAGCCCTTAAAGCCGTAATTAAGGGGTTTTTTTAGCAGGTCATACTGTTACTATGGTAACCTACTGTGTCACAAAAATGATAACAACGTGTTCACCAATGATGGGGCAGTTCTTTGATACCATGGTTATAACATCAAGTGATAAAGAGTGGCTATAATGACCAATCAAAATCTAACTGCTGGAAACTGTTTTGAGCCACCTTAAAGAAGGCCACCTAAAGAAAACAACTCCGTGGAAGGTATCCGTTACAGAAGGACACAGAATATGACCCTTTGAGGGTGTCCGGCCGTTTAGCACCCAAGTCGATTAGCCCCTAACCACTGAGCCCCTAACCAGAAGTTGATTAGTTCTCAACCAGAAGTCGAAAACACTGTCTATAATTGGGGTTAATCGACTTCTGGTTGGGGACTAACCGGCTAGTGGCTAATCGACTTGAAAATTCAGGAAACAGACATTCAGTATAAAATCGATTGGCAGTTACTTACATGCCCGTAAAAAATTTACCAGCTTGCTGATCCACGAGGTTCAAAACTGAATCAAAGTCGTTGACGTTCAAAGAGACAGGCCCTTGTCCTGCCGCCATATTGGTTCTCTGTCTATCTTTGTGCGAGTACCCGCTGTCCTTAGAAACCAGGCCTACCTATTGGAGTGGGTGTGAGTAGCCCTTTTTATTTCAATCCTAAAGATCGATTATTGAATTTTTAAAATGATCTATCCCAGCCATAACAGAAAGGAGTTATTGATGGATTTATTTTCATTTGTTTTGATTTTTTTAGTTCCTTCAATAAAATTTAGGTCAAGGGAAGTTAAGCATCCTGAGCCCCCCTCCCTAGCGATATTTCACATTACGATATCATGGCGCCGTTGTACGTGTAGAGCCCGACAACAGTTCTTCCCTTGTTTTTGTTTTGGTTCAGTTTGTGTTTATACCGTCGTCCTCCCACGAAAATGTCCTTATCTCCAGTCGCCATAAAAGAAGCAAATCATCACATTCAAGGATTAGTGATGCGAGTTCACGAGCTGGAGGAACAGGTAAAGGAACTGTCTGAGGCGTTGAAGAAGCAAAACGAAGCTCACGCGGAGAATTTAAAGATACTTCCTCTTCGAATGAATCAAACTTTGAGACAAAAAGATGAAGAGATACAAGAACTAAGACAGAAACTTCAATCTTCCGAGGCAATTATAGAAAGGCTTGTTCGAGAAGCGAGCGAGCACGAAAGCTCAGTGCGGCACCTTAAAAATCGCTCAAGAGTTCTCGACGAAATTTGTAAACATCGAGAAGCCTTCGAAAGTGTATTGACGTGTCTGAGTATTCTTGAAGATCCTGGCAATAGTTCTTCAAGTGAGGCAAGCAAAATGGCAGAGAATGGTATAGTCAGAGAAACAGATTTACTTGACAGTGATGGGGAAGGCGAAGACATCAATGGAAATGACAGATCACATGAGAAACGGGTCGACAGTGGAGTTGGATCGAGTTATTCCTCGTTTCATTTGGAAAATGGAAGAGCAAACGAAAAAGGAGTGCTACCAGAAGACGTGTTTTTACCACCGGAAGAAAACCCTCCTCCCTGTTTTGTCTGATGGAAGAGCAAATGAGCATTTGTCACTGAAAGGCATGTCAAGTGTTTACCAGTTTAATTATGCCTCAAAATTCAATCAATTTTACACGTAAAAAATTCCTTCATTCATACTTGACAAAAAGCTGGGACACTAAAACGCTAAAGTACCTCATGCAGTGGAACTTTATCTGCACAACATGTCAAGTTTGATGTCCCAAAATTATTCAGTAAAATTTTAAATTAAGGTACCGGTATTAACAGTAACTTTACTCATTAAGTTATCATTGATTGATCTTGGTTAGGTGGAAGGTTGGAGTGCTTAAGGTCATTCCCCAGTATTGCATTGCGCATCCCTACTGTGCATAATTTCACGCGTGATTAGCACGCGTGCATTAAAAAATGGCGGCTTTTTCTTCACAGCTGGACCTCACCATAGAGGTAAATCGTCATTTTCTCAGAAACGAGTATGGTGACCTATCATTTTTTTCTGTTGTTTTGAATTGAGTAATAAATTTCTCTATGTAAAATAAATATGGACCAATTCTCAGTGTAGAACAGAAAGCAATCATCAGAAATGTGAATTTAGCAAGCAATTGTAACTACAATCATGGTGCTATTATAAGGATTTATATGGGTATAAACAAGGTGCTTTTGCTCCTAAACGAACATGGGGACCCCTCATTTTTATTTCAAAATTTAAGTTCCTATAATATAAACAATCGATAGGCAAAGTTTCACAAAAATCTCAGTGCAGGTTCTATTTCAGCGTAATGACCTTAAGTGCCTCAAAATTCATTTTTATTGTATTGCATAATATTGAACATGGACAGCACGACATAAGGTGTTGTTTCAATTAGGGGAGAATTCCCAGAGAGAAAAAAATCCAACAAAATCACTGAATCCGAGCAGAACTTTTCACTTATAGCAGCTTTGTGATATTCATTTGTCAATCTAGAACTGTATTATATTCCTGTCCAAAAAAAAGTTCTCAGTGTATTGTCAACACTGTGTTTTAACGGGCAGTTCATAAAGGGTGAGAAAAACCTGTAAGACAGCTGAAGATCAGTTTCTAAAAACAGAAAGATGCAAGCTGCATATGGATTCAGCAAGTGATCTTATCTAAGGGTTCATAATCAACACCATATTCTATTTAGGCTCAGCTAATGAAAAGTTAAAGACTATAAGAGACACTTTTGCAAGCCATATTGGTAGATGTAGGGGTAGTATTTTGTTAGGAAGTTGTTGCAAATTCTCAAACTTCACAATACGGTAATTAGTCAAGTTACAAAGGAAAACATTAACCAAAATTGTAATTTGGATGTAAATGACATTAATGTTTACAACAGAATTTATTTTTTTGTTCCCTAGTTTTCCTTAGGAATATATCAAACATTCGATTTTTCATGATGTTATATCAAACATTCGATTTTCCTGATATTTTCAAAGTGAACACAAAAATTGTTTTCCACTGTCATCTCATTGTTTGGAAATGTAGTGAAATATTGTCAGTCATGCTTGATATACCCGGTTATATTATTCCTCTATTGTTTACTGCCCCTTTAAATAACATGTAAACTCTGAAGTTCAAAACCTAACTAACAATTTTTATTTTGGCTGCCGTCAATCGTGATCTGACAGGACAACGATCAACGGGTCTTGGAAAAAAGAAACAAACAACATAGATCAAAATCTGCTAATCGCAACCCACAGACGATATGTTTTAGCTGAAGTAAACTTCTGTTTCCTAAAAGTTCCACTAAGATCTCTGACGGACGCAAAACACAAAACCGTTGATTACAAGAGTTGATGTGTTATTGAACAGAGCAGTGATAATCTGTTGAACAACGATCTGACCATACAGTGTATATTTAAAAATTTTTACATCTGTGTGTGTTTGGCATAAAGATATGACATAACCTTTTTGGACAGAGTAGGAAATATAATGCAATCATAATTCGATCTCTTCATGACCAGAGTTTTATACCATTGTGACGTCTTTTATAGGAGAAAGAGCCTGATACATGAGTGAATTTTCTATAAACTGGAAATAGCAAAATTCATTAACATGCTAGCTTTAAAATTTATTTAAAGGGAGAATTTGGGGACTAGCAAATTTAATAAAACAATTGTGAACAGGCATTTCTTTTTTCATTCCTTCGTTACCCAGGGAATGGGTCACTTTAACGATGCCACTCAATTTATCATGCCAGATTTTGAAAATATGCAAATGTTCATTACAATCCAATGCAAACTCATGAAAACATGGGACCCCGAACTTGCCAAATTTTGCAAACAAATATAAGTCAGGAGACAAGGGGTTTGCCCTGTAGCAAACATTTTCAAAAAATTGTCAAGTTTGATAAATCCCATATTTCTATGATTTTGCAACAGATTCTTACAAAACTTCACTTTTTACCTAATTCAACAGGGTAAATTGATCTACAAAGGAGAGTTTTGGTTTTTGTGTTTATATGAAAAAAATGGGAAACATTGTTGATATTGCGTGACCCGTTGAATCCTCATCTCAAACGTAAATTGTTGGAATTTGTACAAGTAAGTCACGTTTTTCTAACTAACAAACTAGTTCTAACCAAGTTTTCCTTTGTCACAATTATTTTGGTATTAACTAAGAGCTGTTCATTTGCCCCTCTGCATTTCATAGAACATTTACATTTTTATCTCTTGGTAAGCGATACAACACCAACAGGCGCTGGTCATTCTAACCATGTGGTCTGAAAGGTCACGCGCAGTCTAAGTCACGCAACAGTCGCATCCAGGGCCTTCTTTTTCCGTTGGGCGCGACATTTGCAATTCAAAACATCCGGTTCGTTCACTTCCGTTTCATCTGCTTGTAGTACATTATGTAAAACGGAAGTTAAGGAAATGCTAACCTCTGAACTCATTTC
The DNA here is from genome assembly GCF_042242905.1 of Orbicella faveolata. Taxonomy (NCBI): domain Eukaryota; kingdom Metazoa; phylum Cnidaria; class Anthozoa; order Scleractinia; family Merulinidae; genus Orbicella; species Orbicella faveolata. Next base: position 15,443,778 of record NW_028301541.1, read on the forward strand.
CTTTCACAACTCTAAAAATCAAGAAAGGACTCTCAAGCGGACAAGTTTTTTTACAGAAGCTAAAGCGAAAACAGAAAATGAGTATCAGAAGGCGTTACTGGGTGTGCTTTGTACTTGATCTCAAAGCTATTAAGTACCCCAGTACTTCACACAACGCCGACTGTTCTATTTTGTCGCGAAATTTTCCAACTTAACGAAACGTTTGAGATTTAGGTAACTCTTGCAAGGCAAGAAAATTCCAATCCGATTAACACTTAGGGCAAAGGAAATTGAGAGAACCGCAAAAACAGAACAGAGGTTCTCTAGTATTGAGGTGAGTTACGTTACCAACTTTACCCCAACAGTACGGGTCAATGATTGCTACACTTATTAAGTCGTAAGTACAGTTTCATCAGCCGTCAACTTTGCTGCACAGTTTTGAAAAGGGCGCTTTATAAGGCACAGGACTTTAATTCAGCGAGAGGCACTTGAAAAGACAGGTCTCCGGCTGTAACTAATGATTTTATTACTCCAGAACTTGACGAACCAGCTCACATCATCATTTGATAATCATAACAAAAACATTGAACAGAAGATCAGAGCTTTTGTTTTCCATTATGACCTCGTGGTATCATCTGCTCTATTGTTGTTACAGCTCGTCAAAGGCTCCTTGAATCTGCAAACTAAAGCTTCGACCACTTCGCTTCTCTTTGAAATATTTAAGGTAAGCTGAAGTTCTTCGAGTTGTAAAAGTCATTCGTGACGAATTTCCAAGGGGGGCAGAATATTTGTGAACAGACAGGGGCGCATCTTTTGTTTGTCGCGGACATGAACTCTTCTGAGGAATCGTGGCAAAAAATTAGCGAGGATTAAGAGTAGAAATTCGGATGAACAGAAATGCATCTTTAACCTTCTTGCAGACATCGCAAGAAATAGGCGTGACGCATTGGCAAAAGTCACTTTTCGTGACCGATTAATGCCGTTGAATGGGTTCTTTTCGAAAATAAAGATGGACACACACAGTGCACATATAAAAGATTGCTGAATTGCCATCATCTGTTAAGATCGTTCTTTTAATTTCGTTCCTTTTACTGATCTTACTGCAGTCGAATGATAAATTTCTGGTCGATTCGTTAGACTTGATCCGATTGAAACGAATGAGCTCAAAGCAAGATTACCCATAGAACTTCAACTAATTTGTCTTTTTGCGATCACGCTGTTTTAGGCATATTGAAAACAGCGAGAAACTAACGTTCCACACAGCTCAACTCAATGATTAATACAGCAACTTTGTTTCGCTTAAAAATAGCGAAAGTGAAAGAACAAGGATGAATTTTTGATCATGAAACTATACTGACATGATAAAATGAGATATTGTGTTCATCTCTGTTAGCAGCGACTAACTTTATATCGGAACTACTTAACTCCTCCCTGTGCTGAAAGATAAGATGGTCGATGAAAGCAGTTCTATCGTTGTTGTTTTTCAACGAGAAAATATAGGGGACTTAGGCCTATCCTCCGAGTTTTCCGGGAAATAGTTTGTTTCTTTTTGGTCGATTGTTGAGTGTTAAAAACATATGCAGATGAGTTTGTAAAATCAGGAGGGAATTTTAAATAAACAGGTGTCGATTTTATTTACGCATGGCAAAATGACAATGACAGGAGAACCACATAATGTAGATTTCTGTGACATGTGTACGATGACAACTGATGACAATTGCTCACAATAATGCAGTCGTCGCTCTACGAATCTAGGCGGATCGCTTCGAATCAAAATACCTGTTACGTGCTTCGATAACAAAGCGTAACCAGTGCGATAAAACGGTACGCGCCTTGGTGATACAACAGCGTGGACGGTAGTTACCAGGTCCTCTGATGTGCTTGCGCGGGTTGGAAGTTGGAGGTGGGAAGATGTTATTGCTTATCGGGCAAACTGGTCCCTTGGGATGAAAAGGAGATTTCTGATCGGTTCTCTAAATGGCCCGAATTTTGCAATGCGAAACGCGAGTTAAGATGGTCGCTCGCGAAAAACTTTGACTTCAAAACATTGCACAAAAGAAATCAGTCTTCCTCAATAATTCTTCTTCATCAACTTTCACGAAAGCGACCTGAAACACGTAAATAAATGCTTACTATGGCGCGAGCGTTCCCCTCTTTCGCTCAGTCGTGCGTGACGCGAACAAAAACCGCGAAAAAAAAATGGCCGCGCGAAATCCTCGCGGCCTTCTTTCGAGTCACGCACGACGCACTATGTGAAGGAGGGGTTACTCGTAGTATAAATTATTTTTAAAAAGAAGCTGTAGATATACCGCATTGATTCGATTTAGCGTCCTCCTCTCCCCCTCGGGTGCTGTTGTCTTGATAAGCACCCCTATTCCAAGAAGTGCCCCTTCCAATACGTGGCAGTTAACATATTGAATATTGAATTTTCCCATCTCGACGTAGTAATTATTGAACATTGTGACTATCAGAGCCCCTATTGCTACTGAGTTAGAGTAACTGTTGCCTTTAATCAAGGTAGTATATATGCTCAAAAAGAAATAACCACCCCTTTCCTAATAAGCGCTCCTCTCTAGTACGGGCCCTCCCATGAGCTGTCAAAAGAAAATTACGGCCCCGGGCGCTAACTCGAATCATTCCAGCAATTAACCACAGCAAACTTGCAATTCAACCGTGAAATAATTTCTCAAGAACAAGCTGTAATGTAGCTTTGCCCTGCTACTATCAACATACAAAATTTAATTCTCTTTATTCCACTAACATGTTACAGCTGGAAGGGCGATGGGGGAATCTGATAGCATTGTGAAGCTGGAATGGAAAATGGAAGGTTGGAAGGACAAAACAAAGGCCTTAAAAGAGGAGATGAAGAGACAAAGCGAGGCGAATGAGCTGTTCTTTGTCAAAAATGCCAAAGAAATCAACTTGGCCGAGTTTCAAGAAAGCCAAAGTAATAAATATACTTTTGGTATCATGGGGATGACCGGAGCCGCTGTAGTCAATCTTCTGCGCCGCATTATCATGGAATACCGCGAGACGGACAGCGGTCCTTATTTTCTGAAGTTCGCCGCTGACAAAAAATTTAAGGTTGAGCTCATGCCCACCGCGCTGTATCCGGGACATGGGCTGATTAAAGTTGTCGGAAGACTGAAGTACTATTCATATCCAGAAATGTGCTCTTTGCTGACTAAAAGTGGTGTTACGAGTAAAGGCCTGGGTGACATGACTTACAAGCTGAATACGAAAGGCATGAAGTCTGCATTGTTCAATGCGGTGAGTCCCATGAACGAACTTCACTTCATGTTACTGTTTGAGATCGCGCGGAGACTGGTGCGGGATTCTGAAGGGAAGCCCGTGTCGACCGATCCCGCGCTTGATCTACTTCCGGTTGGTGTCGTCATCGGCCGTGTCATTGAGCTTCTCCGCGTCGAAAAAGACGCCGTGCTGAGTTATGAGAAAGTCTTCGGCGATCAGCAGCCGCTAAACTGGTTCACAGAGAATAACACTATCCTGAAGCGACAGAAAATGGCAGCTATTAATAAAATGTACTTCGAAAAGTTTGTCAAGGGGCAGGAAGACGAGGTCCCCTTCATTCGCAGATTTCTGGAGGAAAACAAGAATGGTTATATTATAAAAACATTACAAGGTTACCTTGACGACCTGAAAGAAGTATTCGGTGAAATGTGACGTATTATGAACAAAGTAACTCAAGTTGTTCCTCAGTGGTAAATAAAAACAAGCAAAGGTTTTCTCCGGACCAGCATGCACTGCGGTCGCGCAAGTGTGTAACGCCCGCAGTGCTTATCATATATCGAAAAAAAGAAGAGAATTAAAAGATAGACAAAATGAGGTGATCTGTGCTGTCCATCTTTCACAAGATCTGAATTGTTGTGACAATGAAAGAATTTGAGCAATCTATAGCTACGGTTGTACGGTTGTACATTAAACGTACTGGTTTTAGTATTCGATTCCGGGAGGGGGAAGATATGAAAAGGTCAGGGGGTACTAGTGAGAAAATTTGACTTAGACAATATGGGCGTGGCTCGAGCTTTATTTGACACCTAGAAGACGCCATTTCAAACGGAAATGACAGCGTATTTTTATTATTTCTTTGAGTGCGCGGTAAAAGATACTTTGACGGTTAAAATCGTGGCGTTTTACCGTGAAAATGTCACCCTAAGTGAGGATGTAACCCCAACCTCGTTCCCAGGGTCTCTCCTCGCTCGTCGCAGGGGGCAGTGAGATGAGAGACCCTGGGAACGAGGTTGTCATAATCTTTGATTTACACCCCAAAGTGAGATGATGAGTATCCCCGACCTTTTCATACGAGGGTCCCCCGGGAGGGTTCGATTACAGGTCCTACGGACCGTCAGGAGGTTTCCGCGAGGAATTTTCATCGAAGTCTACCTTAACGAAACATATGAATGTCACTTTTCCAGCCAGTGTTGTACTTCTGTTGTTAATTTCGTTTATTTATTATTTTATTTCATTTCTGTTGAGTTGTAGATGCTCTAATAAAACATTTTTAGAAATTAACGAGTGGATACTAACGGGAATCAAACTGACGTTGAATATGTGAAAATGTTAGTTCAAGAATCTAGCCGATCAAAACAAGTGTCTAGAGAGCGGCCATATTTTCCTTGTGCCAAGGCCCCGCCGGATAAGAAGGAAAAGGAGGCCCTGGGAACTAGAACGGCAAGGACTACCTGTGATGTAGATTTTGCTTAAATCGACAGCCCATGCTAGTATATAACATTTTCATCCTCCAGCAAGACATCCACGCAACGCGTTGGCGGCGGAAAATCGTACCTCGCAGCTTTAATTCTGCGCATCCCTAACTCTACTTGCGGGCTGCAGTGGCGGAAAGAGCGGCGGACCGTAATACAGTACGCGAGGATGTCGCTCGGTTGATGTACTTTTACTTGGGCAAGCATGAATTTTTTTGGCATTTCATTGTTAACTGAAGAAAACAAGGCTCCCCCTGCTTGCTGTGAGGTTCTCTAGCTTATATGGTTAGTGCTGGTGTGCTTGTATGGATGCAATATGTAAAGAGGGATGGTGGAAATATCGCGGGGAAATAAAGTATTCGGAAGCCTTCTTGGGTTAAATTGATTCCCCAAGAAAACAACACATCAGCTTCCCACTGGTGACGTGAAAATGCTGCTGGTTCTCGGGAAAATTGGGAAAGCATGTAAAGTTGGTAACTTTTTTTTGTTTAGAAGATAGACGAAATTCTCGCCATTTTTTTCAAACTTGGAGCCTGGCGTGCGGCCAAAACTCCCGAATGCTTATTACGCTTTTCCGCTCTGAACGCAATGCGCAAGGTAAATTATGCGCGGAAGAACTGGGTTCTACGTCTAAAAATATCTTGAGAAGAACAACTTTTGGGAGTAGGGCTGGTAAGAGATAAACCCTCTCTTGCTATAACAAAGTAAGCCAAGTCAAGATGATGCAACATATATCGTTTTGTGTTTACTTTATTATAAATAAGTCTTATCATCATTATTATTTTTTAAAAAAGTTCATTGACACAAAATATATGAGCCCACAATTCACCAGCCGAAGGCTCAGAAGAGCTGTACTACTTCACCCCAGTCCTTCTCGTCCCACTGACCATTCTCACGCACATTTGGCGGGCTTTTCTTCCAGTTCCATTCTTTGATTGGCACGTGCCAATCCATCCCGTAGTTTGCCATAACATAAGACTCGGTTTCACAAGGGATGCGCACTTTCAATCCCAGAAACTCCGTCCAACAAAGAGTGAATTTTGGAAAGATATACCTGAAAAAGGAGTTGCGCGAAGTCTGTGAATTCTAGTCTCGTGATACTGAAAAATGGTCTTTAAGAGCGCCTGTTATTCAACTTGATACAGATATTTTATTGACCGAGCTCGACCGGCCGTACTGAGAAGACATCAGCCCGAGGTCTCCACAGCACGGATCCAGCGAAACGAGGTCTGTAAAGGAACGGACCGAGGGCCGATGTTTCCGCAGTACAATCGAGAGCAACCTTGGTTAATAAGAGATCTATTACACGGATTTGTGAGTGAAAAAGAGGCTGAATACTTAGTGAAAATATTGGACCGGCAATGAAGCATTCTGATTATCTGATTTTCGTTATTGACACTCTCAGCTGAGCCTTATTCCCGCAATAAGTATGGGTAATCAAATGAAAGCGAGTAAAATTAGGAAATAATTTCACTTACGTTTTTTTCAAAATTCTAATAATTTCCCGAACCTTTGTAAGAGAGTGAAATTATTTGGACCGTGGCAAAACGCAAGTGAAATTATTTCTTAATTACACGAGTATACTATTTGATTACCTTTTAATACCATGGGTGAAAAACTACACTTTTTTGGAATGTTTACTGTATGGAGAAATTTCGCACCAAACTTTGCCATAGCAATTTTGTAATTTCACAAGTGAAATTATAAATCAATGCTGAGATTTCGCGCCAAAATGAAGGGGTAATTTGTCACCCATGATATTAAACTTGTTATTGCATCCTTAAAAATAATGCTCTAATTAAATGCCTGCGTTAGGCATACGTGTCAACTTAATAACTGTGCCACGTGGAACGGCTTCATGTATTGAACAATTCATTGTTTATTTAGATGAAGGCACAAATATTTAAGTTCAGACTTTTTTATAATGCACACAACTTTGCTCTTCCGAAATGGTATCAAAGCAAAACCACGGACCGTGCAAAAAGCGAGAAAAGTTTCGAAAAGCCGAATTAAGATCGATCTAGATGGGACTTGATTTTGTGTTTCAGTGACTATTTGAGAAAACACGGCATGTTTCAGCTCTGATTGGTCAGAAAATATGCAAGAATATTTAACCAGTAGCATACTAACCATCATATAACCAATTTCAAACGTTAAACCAAGGGAACGAGGGAAGTTGTTGTCACTTGACATTAGAAAAAAGTCTTAAGTAATTGAGACAGCTATAACAGCATTGTAACCTTACTTGAACTTTTTGCCCGATTTGGCCTGTGTTCCACCATTCCACATGTAATCCTCCTCTTCATAGAAAAAGAAGATATCTAACTTAACGTAATCCTCTTTAGTTCTGAAGGACAACTCAAAGCTGTCTTCTATCTAAAAGAGATAGCGATGAATCAAATTAGTTCTTATAGAAGAATAAAAACCAGACATGGTTCTTTCAGTCGTGTTGCAGACTATCGACAGTTCGCAATCCGATTGGCTGCAAAGGTGAATTCTGCCCCATCTGGGCATGCGCGCTGATCTTCACGCATTAATGGCTTAGAACAAACAAAAAATAGGTTTGCAATGTGTACATGTGTGGGTTTTGAACCGTTGATTGAGAAATGCTATTTCAATTTTGTGAGTTCAACTGAAAAATGACCAGCACGTTTTCATATGAATGGTTGTGTACCAGCCCTCGATGTGCAAGGTACCTCAGAAATGGGCTACTGAAGTTGACAAAGGTTGAAGGAGCTCAGTCACGGTATTTTGAGTTTTTTTGGCCACATACAAAATTACCTTTAAATGGTAGGAAACCTGAAAATAACAGGTTAATAAGATAGAAAAACACCAAAGAGATAATGATAAACCATAAAGGAACAAGGATGGCTAAGGATGGAGAAGATTAACACGGATTACAAACGACGAATTTGAAAAATTGAGGCTAAACTTCTCAATATGCGCAAACTGTGAAGTAGCTCCTTTAACTTACCGCTGTAGCGTATTTGTCAAAAAGACATCTCACGCGCCAGCCCATTGTCAGCAAAGTGCTTTGACTAACGCTGAAAATGTCATCTTCACAAGCTCGATACAGTGATTGATTTACCTTTATAAATTTCAAGTTGTTAAATAACTAAGTGTTTCACTTGCCCACCGACGTTACCCAACGGTTTCAACGCTTATTTAAGACCCTGAGCGTCAGTTCGGTCAGGGCTCTAACCCTCGACCTCCCGCACAGCAGTCTGGTGCTCTACCAACTGAGCTAACCAGGCGACGGTTAATACCTTGTTCGCTTGACAAATTCCGATAGTGTTGTAAAATTACTTACTCGGCCAAATTTATGTTTTAAAAGAAGCCCAGCTTTCTCAAATTCCGATGAAAGAAGCGGATTATAGTCCTTTATCCAGATACCAATGTCAACATCTTTACTGTGTGGTATAATGTCGCATTGCCTGAACCAACCTGGAGATGAAAAACTGAAGCACATTAGTGTAAGTCAGAGATGTTTTACATTGTGAAAGAAAGTCCACAAAAAAAGCCGAGGATTGAAAGAAGTGAAAAAGAGATTTGAACGTATATGCTTTGCGATATCGATGTGAATACTCGGCTTCCTGAACGAGAGAGGGTGAAAACACGAACCAATGAACTAACTACGGATAAAGAAAAACGAAACCAAACAAAAAAACAACAGCAACAGCACATACAACGGAGCGACCGAAAGAACGAGAGAAAAAACAAACGAACGAAAGAGTGAATATACGAACAATTAAGAAAAAGAATGGCGAGCGAATAACAGAATAAGACTGAAGGAGCAAAGAGAGGACGTGTGAACGAACGAACGAACGAACGAACGAACGGGCGCGCGAGCGAACGAACCAATGAACGAATGTACAAGCAAACGACTGAACGTGCGAGCGAACGAATGAACGAACCAACCAACCAATGAACGAACGAACGAACGAACGAACGAACGAACGAACGAACGAACGAACGAACGAACGAACGAACGAACGAACGAACGAAAGAACGTGCGAGCGAACGAGCGAGCGAACGAACAAAATAGTCTAAACAAACGAACGAACGTGCGAACGCAGGGGTGTGAACGAACGAATGGAAGAACGAACGAACGAACGAACGAACGAACGAACGAACGAACGAACGAACGAACGAACGAACGAACGAACGAACGAACGAACGAGCAAACAAACGATCCAACGAACGAAGAGGGAATGAACGAACGAGCAAACCAACAAGTATACAACAAACGAATGGCAAAACGAGCGAGCAAGCGAACGAGCTAAGAAACAAACCAAGCGACCAACCGAACCAACGAAAAAAAAAACTACGAATTAACGAAGTAAATTGAATGAATGCATAGTTACTCGAAATCTTACCATTGCATTGACTTACCTAGACAAGTCCCACTGCTGAGCCAGAACCTAACTCCCACTCGATGCAGAGCATTAATAGCTGCAGACAGAACCTCTAACGCCTTCTTCTTAAAAAGTATGGCATCTGAAGAAATGTCTCTTCCATATTTACTGTAGTAACGCTGAATATTTGTAAGATTACAACCTGTAAATCGCGACTGATTTGTCTCTAACGCTAGCTTCTCTGGATCTGCTGGAACATTGACACGTATTCCATCAACAAGATTTTCCTCGATGGCGAACCTTGGAATATAAAATACGATAGTCGCGAGTGAAACGGGACGTACTCAAAAATTTGCCACCATGAGATTTAACCAAACGTTCCCTTCTAAAAATGGCCTGGTTTGGCCTCTCAACTGTCAGTCAACCATCACACAACCATCAAAGAGTATGGTAAAAATAATTTGAGTCTGCGACAGGCTAAGTGGTCCACAACTGCAGGAACTTATTATCCCGGTATCAGATAATTAAGTGGAAGTAAGGGGGAGGGGGGGGGGGGGGACAGGGGCCAGAATCCGGGAGGATGGGTATAGGAAGGGTCCGGGAGGCGGGAGACGAAAGAGCTGGAAGTGGGAGTTCTTAGAGGTGGAAACGGAAGAGAAAGGCAAAACGCTAATTTCTGTCATTTCTAATGCTTCCAAAAACAAGAACGTAAAATGTTATTTGCCTTGAATTCAGCGACCTCTGAAACTTCGGAGAAAACGAGCAAACGAAAATTCGCCCTTGGGCTGAAACTCAGGCTTACTTTCGCCGAAGAATTGCCATTTATTTATTCGTGAGTACCCATTTATACATACGCGTGTCCAGTGGAGTACAAATACACTATTTTTACAATCGTTTGCTCAGTGACCTCGCCTTTGAATGGCAGCGAGGCTGCGGGTGACTTTGTGTTGACCCAGACCTGACTGCTTTCGTTATGTAAATCAAGTTGTTCTTATGTTGACTAGTTTGCATTTAAATGAGAAAAGCAGCGAGGTCTGTATCAAAGCAAAGTCACCTTTAGCCTCGCTTGCATTCATAGGCCAGGTAACTAAGCCCACAACTGTAAAATAACTACATTTTTATTCGTTTTCGTACCATATTTACCCTACTTTCGAAATTCTATCTATCACTGTAATTGCTTTCCACGCAGGGGATTCTCTATACTACCGACAGCTGAAGTAGGCTTCACAAGAACAAACTTCACTAAGGCCTCATTAAAATACTTTCGAAATTTTCACATGATTACCTTACATGACTAAAAATAGCAACCCAAAAGAGTTCGGCAGGGTTTATTCTCTTTTTTTAAAGGCGCAAAACCCGAAACTGTTATTTCAAAGGGCTTGTTTTCACTGGTACTAGAGGAAGCAATACACAATCAGTTTACTGAACAGTCATCAGTGTTTATGACGCGAATGTTTGATTTTCACTAGGTCACGAGCGCTCTCAGTCATATGCACTCCGTCACAAGTGAAAACTAGCTTTAAATGTTTCAATGAGCTGATGAGCGCGTGTAAACAGCTGCAAGTTTCAAACAACAATTCAATCCGAGAGCGGATTTGCTAAATAGTACTTAAAATCGTTGTTGAAAGAAATTTGATAAGAATTCTACTAAAACAATTACATTATTCTTTCTCGAATTCTGTGATGACTATCGCTTCACTGTTAGAAGACGAGACGATTCAATTTATTTCCACACTGTAATTGCTTTCCTAACACTTCCACCTTGAAAGGGATTAACTAGTAACACAGAAATAGAGCAAATAATTGATTATGCTCATAAATTTCTTTATTTCTTCTCGGAGGTGAAAGTTGTTGGCAAATCTAAAGCTTTTCGATTTAAATTTCTATATACCATTCTGCAGTCTGCTTTCTTTGTCTAGTCGTTTTTTAATTTGCTTATGTTACGTAACAGCTCTCGTGTCAGTAGTATAGCTTAAACTGGTTGTACATAGCTTGCTCGGCGTAAAAGTTTCTTGAAAGCTCGTCGGTATTCTCTGCTTCTAGCGCAGTGAATCGCGGGATTAAAAACTGAATTGCAAAGCACAAGAGTTAACGTGAAAGAGTCTATAGTTAAAAACGAATCAGGTGAAATTGTATGAGATCCCGAAACAATTCTACAGTGTCATGGGTATACAACACAACAAAGCAACTCCGATCACAAATGATGGAAATGATGTACTCTTTAAAGGTTTGTTTGCTTATTTCAGTGTGCTCAATTAGTATAGCTGTGCTAAACACTTCGACACTTAAATAAAGTGATATGTTTTTTATTTAATTTTTTTCTTCTCCTTTAAAAACTTCGCCTTGGCATACTGCTGACTCGTGAATTTTCCTATCCGCTTACCAGCTTCGTGATAACTAACAGCGCGGTAAAAAATAATCATAAAAATGGCCAGGAATATTACAAACCCACGAGAATAGTAGTTTAAAAGGGTGAGCTTATAAATAGAAAAGAAAATTGTGAGGAAAACCAGCGGCCACACGAAAACAACGCTAACAATTAATCAACGGTATAGAAGGGAATTTTATCGATATATACCGCTCGATGCTTATCAACGTCAAATCGAGTAGCGAGCTCATACGGGAAGTTCCAATGAAGCGTCTTGCAGCGTATGGAATGGTGGAAAACTCTGATACCGGGGCTGCCTGTGAGGCGGTAGATTTGTTCAGCAATGAAGAGTGGTTGTCCCAATGCACCAGTCATAATGCCAGTTCCTGCCAAACAGGCCAGCAAAGCATTGTATTCGTCTCTCAGCTGAGGTGTAGTCTTGACAGCAAGGATGGTCAAGACGTTGAAAAAGATCGTTAATGGCGATACGAGCAGATTGACGATTGTTACCGATATCAGCGCAACAGACATTTATCTGGTAAGAAAGTTTGACCGCCATTCCGGGAAATTAAAGCCTTTGAGATGATAATCGCAACTGATTGAGTAAGATAAAGAGTTCACTTTAGTCAGTCTTAAATCTCAAAGAGCACTGAGGTATTGTGTGTCATTCGTAAAGACACACCCAGAAAAAAAGACTAGAAAAAAATCTCTCAATTCTTATTTGTGGTCTTTTCGCCGCAAGAGTGAAAAACAATTGACGAATATACTGAACTTAACACTGCATTCAATATCTTCCTGCAAGGAAATGTTCTAAAACCATCTTTTTAAGAGGAAAATAATTCTCTTGTGATAAAATTGCAATTACTTTCGATTAGAAAAGCTTTAGGTGACTACATTTCACAAGCCTCTATGTTTTCAAAGTAGTAGCGTCAGTTTTCCTTATTTTTGGTGAGCAGTGCTTAAAAAATACACACACCTTTTGAGGAGAGAAAGAAAATAAAATTGTACTTTAGAAGAGGATTCCCATCTGAAATTGGCAGAAAAGTCCCTCTCAAGAAATAAGTTATTTCTTGCGTCGTTAAAGCCACTTTTAGATAATGATTACAATCGATAGGTGTTCAAATACAAAAAAAAAAAACCACACGTACAGGAAGTTAACGTGCATGAATTCAGTAACCTGAAGCAAGTCAAAGAACTGCATCCTAGGAAGATGAAAGAAAAGTGTCAAGCACTTTATGATATAAGATCATCTTTAGGAATTTCTCTAGAATTGTAAATAGAATTGTAAAATAGAATTGCACTTTAGAAGAGGATTTCCCATCTGAAATTGACAGAACGAAGTCCTCTCAAGAAATGAGTAATTTCTTGCGTCGTCAAAGCCACTTTTAGATAATGATTACAACCGATAACTGTTCAAATAAAAAAAAGCACATACAGTAAGTTAACGTACATGGATTAATCTGAGGCAAGTCAAAGAACTGCATCCTAGGAAGATGAAAGAAAAGTGTCGAGCACTTTATAATATAAGATCATCTTTAGGAATTTCTGTTGCCAGCTATACTCTGCTCAACATTTTCTTAGCAATTTTTTTCAAGCGATATGTAAATTGTTTCCGGGTTGTTCAAATGCTTGGCAAAACATAAATACTCTATATAATACAGTGGGTGGCTTTGTATATTTAAAAACAAAGAGTTTGCTGAAGTAAATCCTGTTCACAGTTTTCACCCGCGAGGAAAAACAAAGAGATATTCTAGATTGATAACTGCTGCGTTTCTGTCGCCCTAGTTTGCGCTTTTTAAGCTCAAAATGTCATTTATAATTTGAGAGTAACATTGGGTAAATAAATTCACTTTTCTCCATATCAATTCTTTCAACTTTTCCTATATTATTGATTGAAGGCAAGCTGCCGTAAATTAAAACCAACATAGAAAAGCATGAATAGAATTTTAAAATAGTAGAAATATTCGATTCCAGGGACATTTTTAGGCGATGTTTCAAATATCAATTTTTATCACTGTGAAGCAAACACCGAACAAACTCCGTGAACTATGCATTAATTTACTGATGGAATTTCGCTATAACCTCAAACTATGCCTCACTTGAAACACAGAACTAGCAAGAGCTGTTGATATAGTGATAGCCCGGGCGAAGATTATATTTTGGTTATCGAAGTAAACTGACGAGTGATTTTTCCTTCTTTCTCTCGCAATGTTAGCCGATATACCATTTTCTCTGTGTTTCTATCGACTTTTGGTAGCCACGCTGTTTAAGCAATAGAGTGTTTCTGTCGAGGAACTATCGGCTGATTGTTGCCCCGCGGAAATTTGATGTTCTTAAAACAAATCTTTTCCCTCGAAGCTTCGTTTCTCGGGCAAATACGTTAGTTTCAAATTTTCAAGGGGCAACTATCAGACCGATAGTTCGAAGACACAAACACTCTATTACCTTTATCGTTCACCAATAAATCATTTTCAACGTTTTTAGATGAAGGGCGTGAAAGTCAAATGTAAAATTTGAAAAACGAAAACAGGCAAATTGCGTCTTTCAAGTTTTCTTCTATAAGCTTGTTACAGAAAAATTTTCACGGACGAGATTTATCCATCCGGGTATTTTCCTCAGACGGGCACCGGCTATGGGCAGATATAAAACACGAAAAGTTTACAGAATTAATATAGGAAAATGAATCTATTTACCCAATGTTACTCGAAAATTATAAACAACATCATGAGCTTAAAAAGCGCAAACACACCAATTATTAATCTAGAATATCTCTTTGTTTTTAGATATTTCAGATGGGAAGTGCTCTTCTAAAGTACAATTGAATTTTCTTTCTCTACAAGCTCTCCACAAAAGGTGTGTGTATGTTTTTAGCACCGTCTTTTTTTTTCTTAAAAAAAGTAAAGCCCGACGCTACTGCTTTGAAAACATAAAGGCTTATCAAAAGTAGTTACCGGAAGCTTTCAAATCGAACGTGATCGCAATTTTATCTCGACAGAACTATTTTCTCCTTGAAAGGTGGTTTGAGAACATTTCCGGGCAGGAAGATATTGAATACAGTGTTGAGTTTTTATTTATTAGTTTATTCGTCAGTCCCTCTGCACGCTTGCGGCGAAAAGACCACAAATAAGAATTGGAAGATTTTTTTCTTGTCCTTTTTCTGGGTATATCCCTAAGAATAACGCACAAAACAGCTCAGTGCTCTTTGAGATTTACTACTGACTAAAATGAATTCCTCATCTTACTCACACAGTTGCGATTATCATCTCAAAGGTTTCGATTTCCCGGAATGGCGTCCAAACTTTCTTACCAGCGAAATGTCTGTTGCTCTGATATCGGTAACAATCGTCAATCTGCTCGTGTCGCCATTAACGATATTTCTCAACGTTTTGGTCATCCTTGCTGTCAAGACTACACCTCAGCTGAGAGACAAATACAACGCTTTGCTGGCCTCTTTGGCAGGAACTGACATTATGACTGGTGCATTGGGACAACCACTCTTCATTGCTGAACAAATCTACCGCCTCACTGGCAGCCCCGCATCAGAGTTTTGCGGCATTCCATTGGCTGCAAGACACTTCATTGGAACTTCCCTTACGAGCTCGCTACTCCATTTGACGTTAATAAGCATCGAAAGGTATATATCGATCAAGTTCCCTTTTAACTACCATGATATCGTTACTAAACGTCGGTTGATTGTAAGTGTTCTTTTATCGTGGTCGCTGTCGGGTTTTCCCATGATTTTGTTCTTTTTCTATGAAAATGACGTTTTACGCTTTATTCTGTCCTTGCTCACAAAATTTCTAAGTATTTCTATTCTTATTTTTTGCCGTATAGCTACTTATTACGAAGCTCGAAATCAAATGCGGAATTATAGGGCTCAGCAAATATCGTCAGTGGCCTCGGCGACATTTTTAAAGGAGAGGAAAGCTTTTAAGACTACAACATTTGTGATTGGAGTAGTGTTGCTGGGTTACATACCAATCGCACTATTTAAAGTTGTCTTTGCACTTCTTATAAGTTTACCCGAGACATTTTTAGCTATAGAGTCTTTCATATTAACACTTTTGTTCTGCAATTCAGTTTTTAATCCCGTGATTTATTGCGCTAGAAGCAGAGAATATCGACGAGCTTTCAAGAAACTTTTACGCCGAGCAAACTATGTACAACCAGTTTAAACTGTATTACTAATACGAGAGCTGTTACGTAACATAAGCAGATTAAAACGACTAGGTAAAGAAAGCAGGTGCAGATAACAGGACTTGATATATTTGACCCTTACACCTGGTGTGTTTACAAAAGTTCCGTGGATGTTTTCGTCGAGGATTTGTTTTTGTTCTGTTTACAAAGCGAAGGAAAACCTCCAAGGCTGTGGGGATGCCTTCTTTGATATCTTTAGATTTAAACTGAGAAGACAAAGAAGCAAACTTAAGGAGTGAATGAACGGCTAAGAAATGAACAGCCAAACGAGTGCAAAGCAAACGAACGTCCGAACACAACGCAACCGAACAAATAGAGGGTCGAAGCTCCCAAACACCAAAAAGGAAATCAAGCAAAGACGGCGGCAACACCAAAGACAACGTGGAATAAAAAACTACTTTATATCCAACCTGCGAATCTCGCAAGAATTTAGATTCATTCTGTTTGCCTATCGTTGTTAAACTTAGAGCTACTCCAAACAGAATATGACTAAGGATTCGGAGGGGGTCTTAGGTCTTGGTTTTTGAGATTCGGAGGGGGTCTTAGGACTTAGTTTTTAAGATTCGGAGGGAGTCTCAGGTCTTAGTTTTTGAGATTCGGAGGGGTTCTTAGGTCTTAGTTTTTGAGATTCCGAGGGGGTCTTAGGTCTTTCTCAAAGTCAAGGAAAAGTAGAAGTCCGGGAATTTTTTTTTGCAGCGGTGTAATCAATAACGCTGTCAATTAGACTAATGTTCTCTCCTATAAACCGTCCTTTCAAAAAACCAGTCTGGTCATTGTGTCGTAGGTCTTAGTTTTTGAGAATCGGAGGTGGTCTTAGGTCTTAGTTTTTGAGATTCGGAGGGTGTCTTAGGTCTCAGTCTTTGAGATTCGGAGGGGGTTTTAGGTCTTAGTATTTAAGATTTGGAGGGGGTCTTAAGTCTTAGTTTTTGAAATTTGAAGGGGGTCTTAGGTCTTAGTTTTTGAGATTCAGAGGATGTCTTAGGTCTTGGTTTTTGAGATTCGGAGGGGGTTTTCAGTCTTAGTTTTTGAGAATCGGAGGGTGTTTTAGGTCTTAGTTTTTAAGATTCGGAGGGGGTCTTAGGTTTTAGTGTTTGAGATTTGGAGGGGGTCTAAGGTCTTAGTTTTTGAGATTCGGTGGGGGTCTTAGGTCTTAGTTTTTGAGATTCGGAGGGGGTCTTAGGTCTTAGTTTTTGAGATTCGGAGGGGGTCTTAGGTCTTAGTTTTTGAGATTCGAAGGGGGTGTAAGGTCTTAGTGTTTGAGATTCAGAGGGGGTATTAGGTCTTAGTTTTTGAGATTCGGAGGGGGTCTTAGGTCTTAGTTTTTGAGATTCGGAGGGGGTCTTAGGTCTTAGTTTTTGAGAATCGGAGGGAGTCTTAGGTCTTAGATCTTAGATCTTAGGTCTTAGGTCTAAGATCTTAGTTTTTGAGACACCCCTGTTCGGTGCTCCAAAACTTTGCTCAGGCTAAATATACAACGACAGCGTTTAATTTCAAAAGGTAACACAAAAAATTAGTCAGGACTCGAGGTTCACCTTCTCCAAAATACAGAGAACTTGGTCAGTTCATGCTGGTGTATGTAGAGGACGGCTATGAAAAGTTGCAGAAGGATTTTAAATGCCATTCACAGTGCTGTTAATTCAGCCATGGCAAACTACCAATTGCAAAACCAATTACTTTTTGACCATCAAGTGAAAACCGCTCTGAATTGTTTCTTATGGGACAATTCAGGGCTCAAATATACTGGGAATAGCCTTCTAGTCATAGACTAGTTGAGATTCACTTGGTTGTTACATCGTGATATAGTTGACTCTGTAGTCTCTATGGCTCGAGAAGGAAAAACAGCTATTTTTATAGTATCTGATGCAAATCAAACTTAACATTCCGCTTACACATGCAGTTCTGTGCAGTCAGACTTGCCGTTGTTGGTTGTCTAAGAATTAATGCTAGAGATTTTAACGCCATATTTTGCAATGATACTGAACAGGACCTTAACAAAACAAACCTTAAAACAGGTTGTAATGTTTGTTTATGTGCCGCAAAGGACAGACTTTTATGGTAAACAGGTCTGTACCATTTGCTATATGTCCATTCTGAGAGATTCGGAAAAAGAGAGCTTGAACATGGATATGCAATGAAAACTGGCATCAAGGTTAATGAAAGGGTTTTAAAGCAAAGTCTTAAATTTTGCAACATTGATGCTTGTAATTGTTCCTCAGGTCTTTAATTTCACGAGTTTGTTGCAATAATTAGTGAAATAAGTTGCATGAAAATAAGTAACAAAATAGTAGGCTCACCTGTTATATGCTGCAGAATATTTCACAAATTCACTTGCAATATCTCCCTGAAGAGGTCCATGCCATAAATATGATGTCCTGTCATAAAATATCACCAGCTCTATAACTGTATCAGCCTGGGAAATGCTACATGTTGATACTATAAACTTGATATCCATGAAATCTTTGCTTGAATCAAACCAAGGCTCTTGAACCTTGTGACATACCATAAGGAAACCTTGTATTTGAAGATCTGTTCTAAACTGGGTCTAAAAATAAAATTAATTTGTAAAACAGAATGTTAATGGTTAGACTGATAGGAGCTCGCTCTTTTCCTCTCTCCTTTTTTTTTTGTCACCCTGGCCCTAGCTGTGCTGACAGGGGTTTCATTAAGGACTGGCATCGTGCAAACGGACTGGCTGTGAGGATGATTTTGCCCGCCTGGTTTTACTGTCTAGAGGAAAGTTTTTGTTGTTAAGAAGTTCAATTTAAAAACGTTTTGCCTGCCTCTAGAAACCAGTTGCCCAGTTACTGAAAATGTTAATGAAACCCCCAGGCCTCAAAAGGTGGATAAAGCTAGCCACCAGATAAATCGCTATCCAGTGGTTTAAGTGTCAACAAAACAAACCATGCTATCCACTGGATAGTGATTTATCTGGCAGATAGTGTTATCCACCCATTGAACAACCTGGTCCTGGCTAACAAGGCAGGAAGGCTAATTAAGTTATGAGAGAGACACCAGCCTTGGGGCTGAGCTTGGGCAGGGGCAATTGAAGCACTGAAGAAAAGAGACATGTAAATGAAGCTGCGATCTAACACCTTTTAGAAATACAACGATATAGTTATAGAGTCCTCTCTGCCAAATAAGACCTAATTCTCAAACTCTACAAAACACCTCATGTTACGATTCATAATATTTTACTCTCAATCTTGTATGCAATCCAAAATGCCCCATCCTCCCCAAAATACCAAGAATACTAGTAACCGGAACAGAATCATTTATAGCTTCCTATCCTCGTTTTCAGCCTGGGAGGGTGACTCCCATATAAAAAGGACAGGGGTGCTTGTCGTACCTTTTAGGGGTTGAAAAAGCCGTTTTTGGTACCTCTTAAGGTGTTGAGCCTCAAAGGTCCACTGCGGGAGCTTTTGCATTACCTTTCAGGGTATTGACCTGAGCGAACTATCACATCACAGTAGAAAATGTGTTGTTTTAGAATTGGTACCTACTAGGGGTGAAAAAAAATTTCAAGCCATGCCCTCAAACATGATCTTGGCACCCCCGTCCTTTATAAAATTCTCTTCCTCGGCATTTAGGGTGTTTATGATGACTATAACCAACAAAAATGAAAAACAAAATGACTGAGGTAAGCACCTCAGTTTGTCTGATACTAACTAGTACTAACTACGGCCCTAATCAGTAATGACATCTTCAGTGGAAGTTGGTTGGTGCCGGGGGTGATGTAGCAGCTCTCGTAAGGTCTCACATGAATGGCTTGCTACCCTTTGAGAGAACAATAGAGCAAACAACAGAAACAATGCCCCTAGCCCTAAAACAATAACAGTTGCTAACAATGAAGAGAATTACAAGCTTACGAGAGCTGCTATGCTTCTGGGTGCTGGAGGTGATGCGCTTGAATAATTGACCTTAATCAGCCACCAGGAGTTTACATCTGTTATCATTGATATTTCTTGTGACATGACACATGCCTAATCGGATGCTTGTATGTGCATGATGGCCTCAAATCCTCTTTAACAAAGATATACATACATGTACATGTACTTACTATCAGCACTGACAGTGAATGTCTTTGTTCTTTCTGCCATTCGAAATTTATAACACCAAATATGATGTGCTGATTTTCACAAAAAACTTTGCACCTATCTCCTTGATCAGCAACTTGATCAAAGTCTGTTTTTGGTGAGGCAAACACCAGTGGATGAAACAGAAATACTGGAACACTGTGCTTCTTGCCCACTTCTGTAAATGCCCTTAAATATTTCTTAAAAAAGAAGATCACTTTGTAAGTAAAGTTATCATTTGCAGGGCTTGACAGCAATGGAAGCAAAATGGAGCTACAAAATAAGAACAGAACAAGAGGTCACAGAGTATAGACTGAAATGTTAAGCAGTATTCCGCTACAAAAAAATTCTTTGTAAAGGTGAGCAGAAATTCTTTTCACCATCTGATGCATGATTATTCTGCAAAGTCCAAAATCAAAATTACTTCTGTATATACATAAATGTAATTAGTTAAAGATCTCCAATATAGCATAAAGAGAATATGAGTATTCCCCTTGATGGGGTGCTAGTCTATCGCAGGGTTTAACCACCCAGCAATAAGTTTTTTAATACCCATTTATACACCTGGGTGGACAGAGGCCTGTGAGAGTGATGCATCTTGACCAAGAACAGAACCATAACGGTCCCATTTGGCCACCCTGGACTCCCTACATTAAATGCAGTGAAAGTAATAAGTAAAAGTAAAGCCTGCATTTGGGAGGAGTGACGGCCTCATACATGGTTTCTAAGTGCACTCTCTCCAGATTGAGGAATCCGGGTTTGAGCCCTAGCCCAGGGCATTGTGTTGTGTTCTTGGGCAAGAAACTTTTCTCTTAAAGTTCCTATCTCCACCCAGGTGTATAAATGGGTACCGATGAATTTAATGTTGGGGGTAGCCCTATAATGAACTAGCATCCCATCCAGGGGGGAGTAGAAATACTCCTAGATGCTTCATGCTACAGAAACTGGGATTAGCGCCGGCTTTTGCCTGCAACTGAGCCAAGCAGCCCATCAGACCAACACTTACATGTATCTCTGGGCGCCATGGCATGAAGCAACAAAGGAGTTTTTCTACCTTACACCACCCCCTCCCCACCCCTCTGGATGGGATGGTGGTCTTTTGCAGGGTCACCTCCAGCAATTCGCCATCCTTTTGAGGATTTTATCTTGGGTCTTAATCATGATCCACAAAGATATTAGTCAATAACGTTTTTGGATTTATTGGGATTTTTAACATTCTTCCCAGATCTTGACCGAGATCCAAGATCTTACAAAGATCAGAAGTTCTTGGAGCATCTTTACAAAGGTCTTTACAAGATCTTACATATGGATCTTTGCAAGATTTTTCAAAGATCTTCTAAGCTCGTTGACGATTGTGCAAGATTCTCAAAGACTTTAAAGTTTTCCACCAGGGTTGTATACTGTGCTCTCACTCATAGGCATACATTAGGTCTACATGTATATCTGCCTTCTTTGCCATTCTCCTAATGAAAAACAAGATGAAGTCCAATGTTTGCAATTAAGGTGCTAATATCAATACATGCAGGAGGCACAGTGGCCTCACAGTTAGTGCACTCTACTCCGGAGCGAGCGGTCCAGGTTCGAGCCCAGGCTGGGGGCATTGAGTTGTGATCTTGGGCAAGACACTTTCACTCTCACGGTGCCTCTCTCCATCCAGGTGTATAAATGGGTACCAACGAATTTAATGCTAGGAGGGTAACCCTGCGATGGACTAGCATCCCACCCAGGGGGGACTAGAAATACTCCATGCTACTGAAACCAGCATAAGCTCCGGCCTGATGGGCCACTTGGCTCGTATGTAGACGTAACCTATCAATACATACCAACGCAACGTTCCTTTGGTTTCGATACGGGAGCAAACCTCGAAGACTCTCTAAAACTCGAAATCTAGAAATCAACTGTTGGAGAAAGAAAAATAATAATATTGTACACTATTAGATCTGAAGATAGATTAACTTGGGTTGCATAAGCCTTAAGCCTAAATTAATTTGGCTGACGCTTTCCTTGGACCAAAACAATACCGAATATATAAGCTTAGATATTGAAGTCATAAACATTGTATCATTGAACTAGAACAGTACCGTACTTAAGTATATTTTTTTGCTTCTTACATACCGTGTTATCAATTGCTTTAAGAGATAAGATTTGCAAGAACATAAACGTGACAGAGATCACTAAAAGGAGAACAAGGATGATCCATCGTGTGAGAACAACTCTTCCTTTCATAGCGGTCTTCTGTCAACTTCATCCGCCATGTTTAATGTGTTTATCGCTCCAGGCCTCTGTCAAGTATCTGATAGATGTAGTCTGGGAACTAACAAAATGGCCGCCGATCGTTTTCGATGACGAACGGGAAAATTTTAATCGGTGCTTTGGCGTTAACGCTGTTCTTTCTAGTGGCTGGGTTAGTCCGTAGCTTTTTCCAGTTTCCTGAAGATAAGGTGAAGTACAATTTGTTGTATGTAAGGGTGGAAGGGAGCTATGAGAATTTGTCGCTTAGCTTTGATTTGTTCTTGGTTGCGTGTTCTCACAGGCGGCCCATATCGCATGCTCTCTATACAAATTTCCATGTGAGAATACAAATCAAATACATACTTTGGTTTTGCTTTCATTGAGAAAAAATAACTCGCCTAAATAGCTTTAAATTGACTCCAAGAACACACAGACACAAGGTAATATAAGTCAGTTTCCTTTAAGCCTCATCTACTCGTAATTTTACATCTATCTTTTTGTCTCTTTTTACTTTTGTAAGGACTTCCTAGCAGTACATCTGACTGTGGGCAAGTATGTTTTGCAGGTTGCAGGTTGAAAAATCGACTTTTAAGTCCGAGTGAGTCTACTTAGCACTCTGGTTAGCCTAAATTAGCTTAGGTTGCTTGCGGTTAGCCTTTATACTGGGGTTTATTCGACTTCAACTCAAATAAACACGTTACAACCTGCAACCTGCAACCTGCAACTTGCAACCTGCAAAATATACCTGCCGTCTGACTATCGTCCATTTTGTTCAATGCCAACTTTCTGACCCTTTGAATCAGAAGAAATGCATTGACGTGGTGGATCTTAGGGCATCTGAAGTGGATGGTGGGTTGGTGGGGGGTGGGGGTGGGGTGGGGAAAGCACAGGGGCCTGTGAAGAGAAAATGGATTAATGTGATTGATCTAGGGCATTTGTGGTGTGAATGTGGGGGTGGGGAGAATAATTTATACATTTTATGCAATTATTATTATAATTTCTTCAAGTTAATTTCTTCAAGTTAATGTATCAAGTTAATTTATTCAAAGGACAAAATTCCACTCCACCCTGTTTTCATGAAAGCCTTGTTCTACCTCTGGGTGTGTTTTTGTTTTTGTTTTGTTATTTTGATGTTATAACTTTGTGTTTTTTTGACTTAACATCATGAAGGTTGTTGGCACCAGGCTCTTAAAGTCCAGCATGATGGAGGGGAGAATGAGAACCAATGAGAAGCATGTTGCAGTGGATGTCCTCAAGTTTTTTCATCTTGAGGATGGTTTGGAGTTGCGTTGGGTCCATGCAGTGAACAGTCAAAAAAGACTTCAGGAAGCCTTATCTGGAAAGACCATGATGCTGGAGGCAGATGTTTTGCTGCGCCCTGCAGATGGAACACCAATTATGGCTCACCCTCCCGATACCGAAAGTGACCTTTCACTTGAACAATTTCTCAAAGAAACCATTGGCACAACTAAAGGTATCAAGTTGGATTTCAAAAGTATAGCTGCAATTGAACCTTCCTTGAAAATTCTCTTAGATATAACTTCAGGGCAAGAAGTACATAACCCGGTATGGTTCAATGCTGACGTCATACCTGGTCCATGCCACAAAGATACTGAATGTAATGATGCAGTTATTGATCCACACGTTTTTCTTTCTCTTTGTGCCAAGTATTACCCCTCAGCTGTCCTTTCCGTTGGGTGGACAACTGGGGAACATATTTTTGTGGAAAAGGATTTCTATGAGTGGCATTTTGTTAACCCAATGAAAGACTTGCTGTCTGACGTATCACAAGCTATCACCTTCCCTATCAGAGCCAACATGGTTGGTAACTCAACGGAACAGATCACTTGGCTTCTCAGTCTCTCAGATCAATACACGTTAACGATTTGGTCAACAAACTTCGACGAGCCAAACATGAAAGAATTGGTGAGCCTGCGAAATAGAGTCGACAAAAGGAGGATTTTTTATGACATACCTCCTGATCAGGAAATAAAGTTTATGGAAGAACTTAAGCACCAAAATTAGATGTATTTATGAGGACATTATGTGAGAATCGTGGATAAAGATGTAAAGAATGGATTTAAAGTGTGAAACGCAAATCTCTTATTTTGTTTTCAGTTTCACGGTGGAGAAAATTTGTGAAAACATCTCTTATGAGAATCTGCTCTTCAAAACAGCTACGAGTCTCAGACTTACTGAGAGACTGGCAAACAATTTTGACAGTCGCGAAATTACACTGAAGACATTTGTAACACTAGTCACACAAAGTCATAGATAATTAGAAATAGATAACGACATTTGCAGGACATCGCGAGGAATCTATAGGGGAAACTTTGCTTGGAATATAGGACAATACAGATAAACAAACTCTTTGTGTTGCCTTGGTCTTTAACAATGCTTGGTGTGGTTAGAAAATCTCCCTTGAAAGACTTCCCCTATCGTTTACCATTTTCAAAGTTGAACAACATTTTTTTCTTGCTCGAGCGTGTGAAAAACGTTTGGAGATCTGTTTACGTCATTAAATACGATAACACTAAATGTCCAATAGTTGATAACGCTGCTATATATTCGTATCAAGTCCAGGTGTGCGTTATTTTCCTTGAGAAAAAATTCCTAAGAAAATACGCGCGTTGATTGGTTAAAAATCGTGTTTCTATAACTCGATAGAAACACAGAACTAGCACGAACTGTTGACGTAATGACGAGCAAAGAGAATTGACATTTTGATAATCAAAGTTAACAAGTTGTTTTCCTGTTATTGGTCGCGGTATTTTCTAAAAGAAACAGAAAACATGTTCTCCGTGTTTTTATCGAGTTATAGAAAAAGGAGTGGAAGTCTGGGAGAAGGAGAAATGCTGTGGGAACACAAGCCGAAGGTGAGTGTTTCCACAGCTTTTTCGAGTTCTCCCAAACTTTCACGAGTACATGTTTTCTATTTCTTAATTAATATAATTTTCGGGGTGAGTATAGGAATCTGACATTCTGGTAAGGAAACTCGGCTTATGCTGATTTGTTAGAACCCTTATTAAAGAGAAAGAAAAGTGAAAGACAGTTTTTTATCGCACGACAACTTATTACGTAGACTTGGCACAACTCGACCTTTGCTCATAAAATCCTTGAAAGTCTACTTATTACGTGAAGTACCTCAAAACTGTATTCTTTCCTAGGGTGAACAGAACGGGTTGAATTACATTCCAGACTGAAACTTTCTCCACGTAAACGCCAATTTCAGTTCAAGAAGTTTGTTTGCCGGCCAGCAGGGCCGAAATTCGGGCAACCCTTAAACACGGAATCCGGAAACCGGAATCCGGTTCGTGTTTTAGGGTAGCCCTTTGAAATTCCATGCAGTCGCGCTGACCTGCGATAATACCCTCCCTCCCTCCCTCGCTCCCTCGCTCCATCCCTCCCTCCCTCCCTCGCTCCCTCCCTCCCTCTCTCCCTCCCTCTCTCGCTCCCTCGCTCCCTCCCTCCCTCTCTCCCTCCCTCCCTCTCTCCCTCCCTCCCTCGCTCCCTCGCTCCCTCCCTCCCTCCCTCCCTCCCCCGCTCCATCCCTCCCTCCCTCTCTCCCTCCCTCCCTCTCTCCCTCCCTCCCTCGCTCCCTCCCTCCCTCCCTCCCTCGCTCCCTCCCTCCCTCCCTCTCTCCCTCCCTCGCTCCCTCCCTCCCTCCCTCCCTCCCTCTCTCCCTCCCTCGCTCCCTCCCTCCCTCCCTCTCTCCCTCCCTCCCTCCCTCCCTCCCTCGCTCCCTCCCTCCCTCCCTCCCTCCCTCTCTCCCTCCCTCCCTCTCTCCCTCCCTCCCTCGCTCCCTCCCTCCCTCCCTCGCTCCCTCCCTCCCTCTCTCCCTCCCTCCCTCGCTCCCTCCCTCCCTCCCTCCCTCGCTCCCTCCCTCCCTCTCTCCCTCCCTCCCTCCCTCCTTCGCTCCCTCCCTCCCTCTCTCCCTCCCTCCCTCCCTCCCTCGCTCCCTCCCTCCCTCCCTCCCTCTCTCCCTCCCTCCCTCTCTCCCTCCCTCCCTCGCTCCCTCCCTCCCTCCCTCGCTCCATCCCTCCGTAAACAAGACACCAGGGAGTTTAAGAAAACCACAACGACAACGGAAACGGGAACGTCGCCAAACAAAAGGTTTAACGAGGAGGACAATGGCTGTGCACGTGCGTTATAATTCTTGGTACATTTCTTTGCCGTCCTCCGCAAAACAACAACGTGAAATGACCAAATTCTGTGTTGTCTGGAAAACGTGAACGACGACGACTAATAGGCATTTTACAGTTGTCTGTTCAGTGACCTGGCCTTTGAATGGCAGCGAGGCTGCAGGTGACCTTGTTTTAATACAGACCTCACTGCTTTTGTTGTGTAAATCAAGTTGTTCTTATGCTAAGTAGTTTGCATTTAAATGAGAATAGCAGTTAGGTCTGTATCAAAGCAAGGTCACCTCCAGCCTCGCTTACATTCATAGGCCAGGTAACTAAGCACACAACTGTAAAATGACCTATTTTTCAAATTTCAATTTCCAGTTTAACGCTATGCTCCATATCCAGTTTCTTGATAACTTTTCGATTTTCACAGTCTTAGTCTCAAACTGCTGTGATTTGATTTGATGATTAACCAAAACAACTCAAGGGAGTTCAGTTCAGTATTGGAGTCAATAGTTTCAACAGTTTTAATTACTTTTCATTTTCTAGCCTTGTGAACTACTAGTTAATACTAACAAACAAACAAACAAACAAACATACTACAACATTAAGGAATAAGATTACAGTATTACATTTAGATTACAGTAATAAAATTTCCATTTGAGGATGCCGTGTACAACTTGTATCCGAAACAGTGGCGAGGAGTCAAGTTTTGAAATCATTCAGGCATGATGTTGCCCGTCGCAAATCGGATAGAGGGCAGTTTTACAACCTGGCTCCTCTGTACAGGAGTGTGAGGTCGTAGAAGCGTTAGCAAACTGTTAAAGACAGCACAGTCTCAATAAAGCGAATCGCCTTAAAATCAAGCAGTGTTAAGTTATACCAATCGCCACACTCAGCATTCATTTAATCGTACAATTAAAACCAGTGTTTGAAAGATTATAAAAACGCGTCTGCATACGGCTGTACAAATAAATATCATAACGGGAATACTATTATATTATGGACCACTTGGCCCCCACGCAGACAATTGTTACAGTACAATATAGTGACAGCATTGCTCTAGTATGATATCTGTATACACATTAGTTGTGCACCGCTTCGAGTGGTAGATCATGGAATATCCCACGAGTGTCTTGTGTTTTGTCAGTGTAGACACGAGCTTTTCATTATTTATATCATGCCATAGAAAATGCAGTGGCCAACACAAGCAATGTAGCGCATGGTGTGAAGGTAGGGTGTATTTTCTGCATTCTGTATACTGTATTCTAATTGTCTACGTGATCTATTGCATGGTATAATAAAGAATTAGATTATGAGCTGGAGATTTCTATCGCGTGATAGTTTACGAGGGCGCAGCCCGAGTCAACTATGACGCATAGAAAGCGAGAGCTAATAATCTAATTGTTTTAGTATAAATCTACTAGTCGTTCAAAACTTTATCTAAATCCTCTTCACAGACACTTCGAAAACGCCAAGAAGCGGCCGTCGTTTTGTTAACCAGGGCACACTACTACGCTACTCACTATCTATCACAGAATAGATAGTGAGTAACTTAGCCAATCAGAGAGCGGCATTCGTGATAGATTTATACTAAAGTGTAGTACACAATGACGTTTTCAATGTTACTTTTTTTGCTCTTCATTCTTCTTCTTTTCTCTCTGAAAGGAAGACAGCTGCCTAGCAGGAGGTGTTCCATAAACCTTCAAAGCAGCTTCTTCATATTGGCTTTGATTCAGGTCTGAGTCTTCACTCAATCGACGATATTTTTCCAGCATTTGATCCGACAGATGTCGAAATTGGAGTTTTGTTGACTTATTGTCCTGTTTGCAGTCCTTCTTCTCTTCCTCTTTTGGCCAGGTCGGGCCTTCTTTTTCCTGCCCGCTCGAACAGTTTGCCTCCATGTTGGATCTAACAATCAATCAATCAATCAGTCAGTCAGTCAGTCAGTCAGTCAATGAATGAATAGGTAAGCAAGCAAGCAAAGAAACTAGCCAAGGAAAGAGCAAACGAATTTAAAGTACAAACGATGGAGAAAAAAAAAACAAACCATCAAAATGAAATTAAATGTCATTTGTTTTCTTCCTAAACAAATGGCTACAAAACGGCAAAAAAGAGTCTTTTATTCCTTTTCTGTGCCTATTTAAGTACTGGCTTAATCGTGTTAGCTACGCTATGTAGTACATGCTATTCTTACATCGTAGAAAAGATAAATGACTATTCATACCTTACTTTGTCCTTTTCACCTTTCGCTGTCTGATCATGAAAGATTACTCTAATCATTGGAAGAACTTTCCATACAATCTACTTTTTATACCCGCCTGTTTTGTTTCGAATACCAACTTTCGCTAGTACACTTGAATGTCGAACGGAAGTTCTCGTAAACAATTCTTCCATGACGTTGGCAACGCGTTAACCTCACCGGAAATAGTCTTCAGCCAACGCACATCGGACCACTCAGAAGAAAGCGCGCCGCGACAGAATTGTTTTTGAGTTCACTATCATAAACAAAGTATGACGTGGTTAGTGATGAATACAACGTTAATGAAGTAAACATACCGGAGATAAGCGCCTCACAGATGGGCCACTGGACACGAACGCATATTTTAACGCTACCTTTCTAGCAACAAACGTAATTTCATCCATTTTGTTAAGTTGTCGCCATTTTACTAGTACGCAGGTTAGATTTTTTCTCACGTCCGCCATAGCTCCTGCTGACCATGAAAATCATACCTTTGTACCCCATATTATTTACTGCATGGTTTTGTTTCTCTTGGCTTAAACTCTTATTTCTTACATTACCTTACCACACCAATAAGGCGTAATTTAATTTTCTGCTTCCAAGTAATTTGTCTCCAAATAATATGTTTTTCGAGTTAATAAGATAATGACGTCAATCTTTAAAAATAGCCTGTTTTTCCTTAATACAAAGCTTGACATAACAAGCTGTTTTGATTGGCTTCATAAAGCTGTTTGGTGGAGAACGGTCTCCAAATATGGTTGTTTTTTTCGAACAAAAAGGTACTTACGTAAAAAGCGTTGAGAACTCCAAATATGGTGAGTCTTTTTGTAAATTTATCATAGCTACTAGTTATTGTCGAACATTACTAATTATCGAAAAAATAAGCAATAATTGACCTGCGAGAGACTCACAAATCACGATATTTTGCGATAACCGAAGTCGATATTTGTTTTATCATTCTATTACAAAGCTATTTCTCATATTTAAATCACTCTCTGACAGCTCTGGGAAGTGATCTGCATGCCATTTTTCACACAGGAGCTTGGTTATAATTACGCAAGAGCAGAATGTTATTTGCAGCAAAACACTTTTAGATGGTATTACGCATTAGCAGACACTTAATTATTTGTATGCTGTCATTTGCTGGTGGACTCTCAACCAATGAAAAGGAAAAAAAAGGCAAGTTATCGAATGATAGTCTTGGTTACTTATCGATTACGAAGTACACCTGATAGTGCTAATTACCAATTATACTGACTGGATCAAGGACTGATTTTGATTAAGTTTGACTATTAAGCAGAACTTCAAGAATTCGATTGCGTTCGATTGAATAAGGGTTTGATTATGGAAAGTCAGGCGCTTTTATTCGATTTGCTGGATGTTTTGCTGAGTTCGATTGTGTTCTAGCGCCGAACGCAATCGAAATCAATCGAAAGATTTAAGTTAAATTGGTTCGAAAAAACAAGCAAGGCTACGTACTGTTAAAGTAAAATTTGAAAACATGGAAGCATTGTTCGAAAATAACTGCAATTGAGACGACAATGGTTGCTGTTCATAACAAATGATTAAGCATCCCAGGTACATCATTTTATCCTTAATCCAGAAGCAGGACACACAGATATGTTTCTTTAATGTTTAATTTAAATCAACACGCTTTAAGAACGAGGCATACCCATATTCGTTTTGCCCACGTAATCTTTTTGGGTTGTCAGCATGGGCTGCAAAAAAAAAATCTTAAATCTTATTGATACAACAACAGCAACAACAACAACAATAATCTTTATTTTCTTTCTTTGAAAAATTAAAGTTCTAGCTTTGAAAGACTTTTTTGGTAGCTCTCTTAGATTACGTGGTATCTCATTCCATAGCCTGGCACCGATTCTTGATAATGCAATTTTTTGTAATTCAAGATTTGAGGCTTTTATGTAAACGTTACTGGAGGTAGAGGAACGGGTATTGTAAGAATGGACGTGAGATGTTTTCATAAATAAACTACGTATTTTAATCGGCGCTGAGGCAGTATTGACATCATGCATTAATTCAGACAAACTTTTGTAATATAAAGAGTGTATGGGTAGAAGTTTAGTCTTAATAAGTAAAGGAATAGAGTGGTCACTTTTCTTTCGAAAACACTTAAAACGAAGAGCACGTTTCTGTAACAATAAAAATATTTTTTTTTAGACGAGACTTACGAGCCTGACCCCAGACATGCCGATCGGATATACGTCATGTAATGGCAGTTACTGAAGGTCAGCGTTCCTTCAGCTTGTCTAATCAAAAGGTGAAGAAATGGGTTCAGAAAGTGGGTCAAAACCACGGTTGGGCTACATACTCGACCTCAGAGCACGTGTTCCAAATATAATATCAGTTCTACTAGCGCGTTTGCGTCCAAACCCCCACAAATCACATATCAAAATAATAAGCACGAAATTTTCATTCAAATGAATTGTCATCTAGGCTGAAGCACCAGGTGAAGTTGCAATCTTACCAAATTGTTTTGAAATTTTCAATCTCAGTGGAGTGTAATTGTTTCACAATTTGTTTCTTTCTGATGATCGCCATTATGTCTCAAAAAAGTGTTTGCATTCCTTGGAAAATTCGTCTTCAAGCCAAAATTGAAAGTTTTGATTAGGTATAAAATATGTCTCCTTGTGACATCGTTGAAGACTCAAGAGATATAAAACACGAAAATTAATTTCTTTGGATAAATTTTATCAAACTTAATGTGAACAATTGCTTGAAAAGCAAATTTCCCTTGCATTGCTAGATATTCCAGTCAGGGTTTTAACTTCATTCCAGACTTACCTATTTGTTTGTTCTCCACTTCTTCAGTTTACTCCTTCAGGTAAAATATGTCGAAATATGGATTTTTTTTTTTTTTTTTTTTTTGCGAGTGAACAGGAAAAGCCAAGCCCGTCCAACTTGCACTGACGGGACACAACAATATAAGCAAACCTGATATCTGACGGATGAAATGCTACAAAAATATCGTCGAATGATTTAAGACTCAGGCCCGTATCAAAGGCAATATGAAAAAGCTGCCTGGAACACTTCCTACTAGAAAGCCGACTTCCTTTCAGGGAGCACCTTGAAGAAAAAATTACGATCAATTATAAGCGCGGTTCTAACTTTTTATCATGATGTTAACCGTTTATAAATTGTAACCACTCTGTAATACGTACCGTACCGTGAAATGGATTTTTTTACAATAACAGTCTAATTTCTCGCGCGCTGATTGGCTCATTTTTATCATCAATAAGAGTACGGACGGAAAAATTTTAATTTATGCGAAATCAACTTTCAGCTGTCAAACTGTCAACTTTTTACCAATAAGATTTTATTGACTTTTTTAAGTAGCCGATCAAAAAGCGAGAAAAGCTATTGACAATGTTCGCGTCATTTTGAATGAAATTCACTTATCTTTGTTTACGGCAAGTTTACGGCGTCTTTTCCCCTCGTTTGATCCCGTCATTTGACCATTTTAGAGTCTTGTTATTGTAAAAAATAAATTGACGTCAGTTTTTTATAAGCATAAAATACTGACGTCAAATTAATAAGCCGTTACGTACCCAGGTGTGGAATAAAG
The DNA here is from genome assembly GCF_042242905.1 of Orbicella faveolata. Lineage (NCBI taxonomy): Eukaryota > Metazoa > Cnidaria > Anthozoa > Scleractinia > Merulinidae > Orbicella > Orbicella faveolata. The sequence goes on from NW_028301541.1 coordinate 15,475,658, forward strand.
TACACTGTGCTCCTAGTTAAAATAAAACTCTACTATTTATTTCTCTTTATCTAGTCTTGCTTCGTTCTTTCTTTGATTCAATCTCCTGGGAACTTTAAGGATTTCCATGCACAGTAACGATTCCATACGCTTTAAAAACCAAGCTTCTATATCATGGTATTTTCTCTTTGTACCTTCTGCATGACTTTGAAGTCTCCCTTAAATACCTTTTTTTTCAATTTAACAAGGCGCCATAATTTTTGTTATCAAATGTGAACGGTAATGAACTGAAATCTAATCAATAACCTACCAACCAATTCATAGGTGCGGGCGGAAATGTTACATTGTTTCTCTGGGTGTGGACCAGAATCGGCACGGACGTCATTAACATTGACGTTCTACATTGTTTTTTGTACCGAACCCAAAAACAGATCCATCGCGGCTTTCTTGGAAGTACTCCGATGTTTGTGACAGCAGTTGGAAATCGGAAGCGCCAAGGCTGCCTTCTGTGCAGATACGTGTAGTCGAAAACATGAAAGCATTGTTTCAGAGAACTCCAAAAGGGCCGACGAAGATTGTTATTCATAACAAACGTTGTATAAAAGCAAGTCTCGCAAAGATGGTTGTCAACAGTTAAAAGTAATCGGGTCGATATTGATTTCAACTCAGCGGAGAGGACAAATTAAGGTACGTATAGTCATTTATCTTAAGAAGAGGGTAACCTATTGTTATTATAAATACCCTCTACCTATAACCTTGATCAGTCATGTCTTCATATCTTTCTCCACAGTTCAAACATATGATCTTTCTTATATCCACTTGTATGCTTCACCATCCACTGGTACATTACGAACTCGCTAAGTGACCAGCTCGCAGTTGGCTTGATAGCTCAGTTGGTAGAGCAATGCACCGGTATCACAGAGGTCATGGGTTCGAATCCCGTTCAGGCCTGAATTTTTTTCAGCCTTTAATTTAACGATTGCTTAAGTTGTGTGTATAACTGCGATGATCAACCATGTCTTCATATCTTTCTCCGCAGTTCATATATATACATGATCTTTCATATATTCACTTGTATAAATACCTTCTACCGAAGCAGTATATCTATCGCCATGATCAATTCGTTTGCCAGAGAAGAGTACTTCAGTTAGACAGATAAGAGTGTTGGATTATTCAGGAGAACAGCGATTTAGGATCCGCTGCTGTAGAGAAAGGAGTTCCCCAACTTGATAGAAAAAAACTTAGGCAGGGAACCAGTAGGCAGAGTCCCAAGTTGTCTACAGGGCATGATTTTCCCACGCGAGGCATTTAATTTTTTTTGACAAGGAAAATCTGAAAACCGAATTTGATTTTTTCAAGTCTCTCTAAATATAAAATCAGATGAATGAAAGAAAACTACAGCAACGCTACATTGCAAAAACTGTGTAAGGGTATAAATAATGGATATCTGTTCTTATTAGTCGATCGATGAAGCTTGAGAAAACCGTTTTGGGAGTTTTAGTATCACCCAACTAGTGCATAACTCATTTTACCTTTAATGTACCACATGCCTTTGGTTTGTTTTTTATGTTTCTATAGTACAACCTCAAGCTGTAATGATAGCTATCTATTTTTCTTCTTTTTCTCTCTCTTTGCCCTTTGTCGTCACTGTATTTGTTAGTAGTGTAAGTCGTGTAACTGTGTTTGTTAGTAGTGTAAGTCGTTAACATATTGTAATTTAAATAGTGTAAATAATTAGAGCAATACAATGTAAATAGAGCTAGTGTTATAAGTAAGCATTGCTTTCTCTTGTGTTATTGCAAATAAAAAAAGCTAGTGGACTGATGCAAATCCTGCATTTTAATTGGCTACGCTACTTAGAGGAGTATTAGTAATAGTCCTCGAGTACCGAAACTGGCCCAATCGAGCTATTCTTTCGTTTTATTCCCAAATAAATATTTCTTCAACTTGTATTTGCTAAATTTATTATTGCCTTTTCTGTCCGACTAGTTGGGTGATACTAAAACAAGTAGACCCTTCGCCCTCAAGGGCCACGGGTCAATAGCCCATTCGGCTTCGCCTCATGGGCTATTGACCCGTAGCCCTTGCGGGCTACGGGTCTAATTGTTAAATAGAAACACGATTTTTAACCAATCAGCGCGCGTATTTTCTTAGGACTGTTTTTTAAATGTTCTTATTATTAACCAAGTGTGGGGGTTGGAGGTTTACTAGGACAATATCGGCTCGAGGTCTTGACAGTACGGACCGAGCGCAGCGAAGTTTTAGCGATATCGTTACTTACAGCTCAGATTAAAATTCCAGTTGTATTCGATCAAAGTATTCAAAGTATGCTCCTCCGCTTTGGTCAGCCGTTTTGGTCATAAATAGGGTATGGTTTTAGCGCTCTAGTCTTGAATTGGGTATGTTTCTTGGAAGAAGCCACTTTTTCATCATTATCAATAAGACCGTCAACAAAAGCCCTTCACAACTTATGTTTAGGCAACTGCGCCAGCTGCAAGGATCATAAATGGGGTATCGAATTTTTGGCCAGGTCATAAACAGGGTCGCAAAATTCGCAGATTTTGGTCATAAATAGGGAAGTGGGCCGCACACGCCCACCCAATTTTTCTGGGAGTCCCCCCCACCGGGGGGGGGGGGGCAATCTCTATGTGTAGTTTTTTTGTTGTTTTTAATTAATTGCGTTCGACGAAGTGGAACGCAAACCTAATTTTGACCTGTGGCTTTTCAGAGTTGGTCTGCCTGTGCACGGTTCTAGGCCGAAAAAAACCACATTCCTGTAAGGACACCAAAATGGCCACCCCGCTTGATTTTTGCAGGGGCATGTCACGGTTAGTAAACTGGTACCGTTTAGTGCTAAGACATGTGATAAGACATGTGGCGACCATGTGAGTATGTGAGCAGGTCATATGAGCTCGTCTTTCCGATGGATCTTTTTTTGACTTCTTTCTATTCGGTCGCCGTACGCCTCGCTATTATGTGCTCTCAGCGTTAGATTTTGGCGAATTTAAACGCTTCGACGGCAGCATTTATCGCGATCTGAGGGAATTGTCCTTGTTTATTAACACGACTTGGCTTCGGGATAATAACCGTGGGAACAGCTACATTTTGATTGCATTTGTTGATTAGTTCCTGTCGCGACAGATAGTTCAGTCTTTATCCGGTCGAAATTTTATTGTTTGGAATCGGTGGAAAAGTACTCGGAAGGCAAGATCCATAAGACTACTTTATTCATCAGGGGAAATACTCGAATTAGTCGTGAAACGAGCACGCGACTGCAAATGCTAGCTTAGATTAATGTACGTAATTTAAATATTCTATGAAACTTGAGAGACTACAGAAACTGGCAGCGTCACGCAACGTATCAACAAATCGTGACCTCTTCACTAGCATGGACTTTGACACTATGCATATCGATCTGACTGTAAAACCTCGGTTGCTGCTGAAAAATGTTGATTTTAGCAATACACAAAGGTTGAAAGTCAGCTAGTGAAATCATTTACTTACGATATATAATTATATATTAAAGTGAGAGCGTCGAACGCACTCTCATAATCTCTGATTACTACTAGTTTATCTTTATTGAGGGCAATCGTGATACCCCATGCTCGCGCATTGTCTGTCGTTTGCCAGAGAAGAGTGCTTCAGGTAGACAGATAAGAGTGTTGGATTATTCAGGAGAACAGCGATTTAGGATCCGCTGCTGTAGAGAATGGAGTTCCCCAACTTGTTAGAAAAAAACTTAGGCGGGGAACCGGTAGGTAGAATCCAGAGCGGTCTACAGAGCATGATTTTCCCAAACGAGGCATTTAATTTTTTTGACAAGGAAAATCTGAGTCTCTCTACATCAGATGAATGAAAGAAAACTACAGCATCTACATTGCCAAAACTGTGTAAGGATATAAAAAATGGATATCTGTTCTTATTAGTCGATAAAGCTTGAGAAAACCGTTTTGGGATTATGATAACAAATCATCGCTACTCTTTGGAAGTCAAAAATGGCTGCCGACCGTCAGAATTTCGCGAGTCTCTTGTTGAGTGGACTTCTATTTGAAAAGTGGAAAAAAAAAATGATCCAAGGAGTTGACTAAAACGAACAGAACGCTTAAAAAATGGATGTTTGTAACTGTGCAGAAATGTTTGAAATCTAGTTGGGATCCACCGTTTCAAATTCCTTTTTTGCTATTTCTATACTTGTGAGTTTTTGTATTACTATGTTGTAGTAATTTTTTTTCCTGACCTTTCCTTGATATCTGTTTTATATTTATGTTTTATTCAGGTCAAATATGGATGCGATTTTTTCAAGTGAGCAGGGAAAGGCAAGCACTTCCAAGAGACTGACAAAAGACAAGAATGACAGCAGGGAAGAAAATAAGGAAAGGAAACTCAGATTTCGACATCTGACAGGTGAAATGCTAGAAAATATCGTCGGATGAGTGAAGAACAAGAACTGTTTCAAAGGCAATACGAAGAAGCTGCTTTCAAAGTTTATGGAACACTTCCTGCTCGGAAAACTACCTTTTAGGTCAAAGTACGAAAGGAACAAGAACAAAAAGGCTAAAATTACAAATACCATTCCGTCTCTGGTCACCTCTGTGTAAATATACCATAACATAGCTTAATGTATCCTCACAGTAAACTAGTATTATGTATATATGTTATTATTAACCACCTGTGGGGGGTGGGGCCTTAATAGGACAATATCGGCTCGAGATCTTGACAGTACCGACCGCGCGCAGTTAAGTCCCAACGAAAAAGATTGTATTGTATTGTTATATCGTTACTTACAGCTCAGATTAAAATTCCAGTAGGATTCGATCAAAGTATCCAAAGTATGCTCCTCCGCTCAGCAAGGGTCGTAATGTAATGTGCGGACCCCGTCCCCGTCGTATTGAAGATGGAAAGCTCCCAATCTTGAAGTGCAAACCGATTTAAAGAGGAAATTTCGACTAAGGTGCTAATGAACAGATTGAAGCCAGGTTTTTATCATCTCTGTTCTTTTGTCGATAACATTGTTGTTGCATAACATTGTCCAAGTAGCTATAAATCCACGCAATGTAGCCTCCTGGATAAAGCAGCTTGGCAATCTGTATGCCGAGTGTGTAGTTTTTTTTGTTGTGTTTAATTAATTTATCTTTACGGGCAATCGTGATACCCCATGCTCGCGCATGTACACACATACATACATACTTAATTTGATTAGCAGGTTATCACAAGAATGGTAGCTGATAGCTGATGTGGACGCACCCTTGAGGCCGCACTCCCGTAATGATTTGTACATGGTTACATATTAGATTTTTATACAGTTTCTCGACTCCTTCTACGAACACTTCAATTACCTATTTTTTAAACTTTATTTTTATGGGCTGCATTGAAGGAGAATGTGTTTTTGCTGTTTACTTACCTGTAGCCCTCGGACGTACATGCAAACTCATACCCCCACTGTCTAACAATGGCAGGGGACGGGGAAAGGAAGGGACCCCACCCCTAGTACTTTCGGTTGGGCACGCTATTTTGAAAAGTTGTACCTTTAATAGATAGCCTGTTATGTTGTCTACAAGATGATTTTTCGAGCCTTAGCTTGGCACAAGTAAAATAACGACAATTAAACAAAATGGACGAAATCACGTTTCTTGCTAAAAGGGTAAAGTTGACGTTTGCGTTGGAGTTCACTGGCCCATCTGAAAATTTGAGTTTACACCAACAGAAACAAAACCATGCAGTAAATAATATGGTGTACAATAACTTTCATGGTTATTTGAAGTTAAAAGGACAGATACCTTGAACGTGTTTTTCACAAAAACAACTACAACGCTGACTTTATTAGACGAAACATTTACCGACCTACTGAAACTGACGCTACGAACAGGAACCCAGTATGTACACCTATTACTACAGTGACTATACCTTACATTAAAGGCACTTCTGAGACCATCTCACGGATCCTACAGCCCTACAACATTCTTGTAGCCCACAAACCTACAACTATGTTACGACACTTACTGACTAACGTGAAAGACAGGGACGAACCTAACAACAGACAGGGAGCAGTTTACAAGATCAAATGCTCCAACTGCCGAGCTTTCTATATTGGTGAGACTGGCAGAAATCTTAACAGGAGACTGACTGAACACAAACGAGCCAGGAGAAATGGTGATGCCAACAATCACATTGCTGTACATCATCAACTGACAAACCGCAGCATTGACTGGGACTCTGCTCAGTGCTTAACCTACAGTACAAACTATTTTCAACGACTGACTCTGGAAAGCTGGTACACTAACCTAGAAACAGATGTCTCAACAGATGTCAACAACTACCGGCGCCTTACAAACGGCTTATCCACGACGGAAACGAAACCGACAAACGGACTTCTACCAAAAACCGACCAATTCGACTAACAATAAGCGGATCGAAACCCACCAATGACAATGGTTCAACGGACCAGACTTATAACATCATCCACTGAAAAACACTATTCACTTGACTCTGAAGATGACTTCCGCTCAGGTTGTCGAAACGTCAGTCACCAACAACAGTTCTTTTCAGAACTACACCCACCCGGACGATCACACTATACGAAGTAAAAGAGAAATGTTATCAAACATGATATCTTCACATGTGAGGATATCGTATCGTTTTTATCAATTTGTTACCACTCGGTATACCACTGACTTTTATATGATGAAATAATATTCCCGTTAAGATATCTGTTATACAGACGTTATTTTCAAAAACTGATTTTAACTGTATGATGAAATGAATGTAGAGTGTTCATTTCGGAGCGCAAGTTTTTAATAATCTACCGACATCAAGAAACTGAATTACTGTTAATTATCAAAACCATACTTAAGGACTTTATCAGAG